>NW_015652173.1:281868-298319 GCF_001515625.1 Sinocyclocheilus rhinocerous
GCGGGGAACGCTTGCGAAGGCACCCTCAGCAAAGAGTGCCTTCCGGGAGCGGAGAACATGCATCGAGAGACGCTCGCAATGCGGGCAGTCAGCTCTCTCAAGAGCTGACTCAGCATGCTCCGCTCCCAGGCAGACAACGCACAAACTGTGTGTATCCGCACCCGTAATGAAACGCGGGCAGGGAGGAACACACAGTTTGAAACGCTGGCTGCCTTCGCCCCTACTCAAATGGTGTGTTTTATCATGTGCTTTAGACATATTTCTTTTCTTTTCTTTTTCTTTCCCTACGGGACAGACAACACCAAATAGGACACACAAACGGATATCAGACTGACACACACACAGAGCGCCTGCTGAATAACAAAAAGCTGACGCTGGTCTCACCGCACGTGCTTTTATAGCTGCCTGGTCATTACGTCACCCGCCCGTGACGTCTCGCCCATCTATTGGTCTGATTACACACGAGGTTCAGAGCCGGTCACGCTGAAGGGCGTTCCCGAAGCGTCCTCCGACGCAGCTCGAGTTCCTGAAGAGGAACTTTACCCATCTGCAAAGAAACTTTTTCACCAAGGCCATACTCTAAATAAAATCCTTCGTGTTCATAGCCTCACTGTGGGATAAGAAATCTAGGCCATAATGCTAACCAATTACTCTCGCTCAATGCAATTATGAATATTCACCAAAACATTAAATATTGATTGACACGTGTTAACTTTGAGTCACAGTGAAAATTAAAACAAATATTAATCACATGCCGGAATGTTGGCAATATTTATGAGGTCCAGCGGAGAGTCACGGAAGCAGCTGAAAATGTGCTGAGATAACGTTTCTGTTTGTGTTCACCAATCTACAATCCTAATAGAGAGGACCGTCTATGTCCAATTAATTGTTAAGCTCACTGGTGCACACGCACCTCTTTTGTTATTAAGGACATCTATGTGTGCTAGCAGGATGACTAAATGTCAACCTCCCGTGTTCACGTTCCCCTTGCGGCATATGATAACGTTCCGTCTTATTGCATTTAGAGATCATCAGGTTTGTCCTTTATCTGGGGTGTTAATGGACCACTTCACTAGCTATCTGTATGTTCAAATAACCCACAAAACTGAGGAAATGTCATTGGTGCTGACGTTGTGTAGAGCATTTATTGTGAGAGTGTGGCAAATGGTGTGAAGAGACGCCAGATGCTGTACAAAACTAGTTGGACTATCATAAAGCAATCTGCATTTGGTTATGGTGGTTATTTTTGATGTGTGTGTGCGCTCCTGGTATTTCCTATATTATGGGGACCAAATGTCCCCAACAAGGATAGTAATACTAGTCATTTTTGACCTTGTGGGGACATATTGTTTTGATCCCCATGCGGAAACAAGCTTATAAATCAAACAGAATGATCTTTCTTGAAAATCTAAAATAGCAGAATGTTTTGTGTGAGGGTAGGGTACAGTATAAAAACCATTATGTCTATGAAATGTCTCCATTAAACATGGAAACCTGTGTGTGGTTTTGACCTGCATATACTTTTGGGGACAAAACAGATGAAAAACTCCCCAGAATTTAATCATTCTGTTAATTTAGAACAATTATTCATAATAGTTTTATTCACTTATAAAAGTGCCAAAAGTAGTAATAGTAGTTATGTTTGGGTTTTGGGCAGTCACAATACCAAAACTTAATTTCTTAATTAATGCAAGTGATGTTTAATGATTAAAGACCTAATATGCTGTTGAACAGTTATTTAAAACTGAAATAGTAATATAAATATTAGCCATTTAAATTTAAAGCCATGGCAAATAGCCTTTAAGTATTTCTCAAATAAGTAAAAAATGCAGACAAACTGTTAGCATTAGTGTTTTGACCAAGCAGAAGATTTAATGATTCACATGCACAGCCAACATTATTTTTGTTAAAATTTTTGTATTAATTTGGTACCAATGTACCATTACTGTCAACATTTCTAATTAGGGTTTGTTCCTAATTACGACTAGATTAATAAATAAAAATATCAAATCGACAAAAATGTGGTGGGTGGTGCTTGACACATTATGCACTGGTGAGTCTTAAATATGTTGTCTACAATTTATAAGTTTTATTTCTTTCCAAATCTGTTTATTTCCAGGTGGAGATGGAAAACAAATCCCAGATTTGAGACATGGATCCTCATTTGTATGCCCTTCTGAAATGTGTGCATCTTGCACAGTTTGGTTGGTGAAGTTTATTCATATCCACATATAATAATCTCATCCAACTGAAAACTATATTTCATGTTGACATAAAGTGCCTTCACAATGGACACAATGCCATTGCAGCTGACCATTCTGGACCAATAACACTCTACCAGCACATTAAGCATGAGAAAATGCTTACCATTTAAAACAACTTTGAAAAGGTTTCCACTCTTACCTGTGAACCGGTGCAGTCCTGAATCAGTCTAATTAGCAGCGATGTTTGCCTGGTCAGATTAAAGGTCATGCAGTTCTCTGAAGCATGTCTCCTGCAGTCCCAGCCACGCAGGTGTGAGCAGGTGTCAGACGCAGTCAGGCAGAAATCTATCTGTCTGTTCGCGCTCCTTAAGGCCCGGGGGAAAATGAGCAACATCTGCTGTACAGGTTCATCTGTTGTAAAATTGGATGGCTGCATCTACCCACAGTCCACCTCAACTCAATGAGAGAGGGATATGAAAGAGGAAAAATAGAGACAGTGATTTGTTTGATGCTTCTTCTGTCAATGTTTGGGATTGACAATCGTATTTGCTAACAGGTGTGACTCATGAATTGTCTTGATTATATGGTTTAGACTAGAGGAACATGCTAGTGCTTTTTGAACGAATAACCAAAGTCAAGCCGCCTTTCTGTTCTCCTAGTCATCAAGAATAATGCTTGTAACCATATTGCTAGTGACTAAAATGTAGAATATAATGTATAATATCTTGTTCTAGCTAATCAAAGGTGCTTTTATTAAGCACTTAGTGCTAATCTAGTAAGCTAAGATGTTTGAGTAAACACAAAGAAATATAAATGTTTAAATTGCCAATTTTTAGCTTTGGTTATATAATGTAATATGCCATATAAAAGATGTTTAATTAACATATGTTGTATAACTAAGCATAAATAAATGTCATTAACATTGTTATTTCTATTTCTAATCAGGCACAGAATGGACTAAAGAGACCAGATGCCGTTTTGTTTGAATGGATGTCAATGGAGGAGAGGCTTCACTACGATGAATAAACAGCTTTTTAGAGGAAATGGCTTATCATTTAATGAATCGTCAGCCTATCTGCTAATCTACAACATGTTTTACACTAAACAATACTTTTGGATTAAACTATTTTTGGAGTTTACCACGAAAAAAAATTATGTTTTATAAGAGAAGTCACTGACTTTTTTGCGACAGGTGGGATACAGCTTACGACACTTCCCATTCATTCCTATGGTATCCGTAAACTACGATTGAGTGTCGCACAACTCTTAATGAAATTCAATGATGGCAAGGCTGTAATGTGATTAGTTATTACGGCACACGTGATCCAAGTTAGCCGTTACGCTTCCTCCAATAGTAAGTAATACAGACCCTCTCATCTCCCTATTGTAAGATAATATCATCTTACCTTCAGATGACACAGTTCATATTCACAGTTCATGTTCAGGTCACTTTCGTTTATAATAAAACTGTGACCTTATTTATCTCTCAAAACAAGACTGACTACTGTATTCTGCTGCTGTATGAACCTTTGATACAGCAAAACAAGTTAGCAGAGAACGTGGTGTGCTAATTTCTTTAGTCTTTTGATTAAATGTAGATTAACTTTGTTGTTTTTTGAATAGCCACAAACAATTGAAGAAAGAAAGTTATGCAAGCTTATAATTTAAGCCATGAAATGAGAAACAGATGGAACAAATAAAAGGATTACACAACAGAAACCGCTGCTAGGAAAACTCAGAAATGATGTTAATTTAGTTATCTGTAAGAGGAATCAGGGGACTCCGTTTTTGAGCTTCCTTCTACTGCTAACTGTTTTGTATTGATCGAGGGCACATTTTTGAATAATCCTCAGCAATTTTTGGCAGCGTTCTCCCAAAGTCCCTGATAATCTATTTCAGCAACGCCTCGCATCCCCTGGAAGTCCTGCAGGACCGCCGGCTAACTTCCCCAGCTCAGCACAACCAAAGCAGATCAGAATCTCTGCGGTGAATTTATGTAGTCTTTGTTTTTGTTGTCATGTTGCGCGTTTTGTTGTCTCTCCCATGATGCGGATGCGCTATTGGATGAGGAAGTAAAGGGATGGACCCTCTGACTCCTGAGGGATTTCTACTGAGGTTTACTTTCATGGCACTGTCAATAGCAATTACCGTGCAAGGTTTCTCCCAAAGCAGGCCTGGGAAAGATGCCGGCAGCCTTGTGCTCCCTCATTAATAAGACTGGAGAAAGTTACCGCCGATATAAAACACCTCTGACTTCGAGAATTGTGGCCGGTTAACACTCAGGAGGATAAAAGAGGACACTGATGGAGACTGAAATCTATGAAATCCAAAGCAATGGTTCTCAAACAAGGATATTCAAAAGTCAGAATTGACTCCTTGTCAGTTCTTGAGTTTAAATTTGAATTGGACACACCTCACAGGAAGATGAACTGGAATGACAAGAAGGGAAATTTTGAAAACTGTAATTCAAAGAAATTCAGCACAGTTAATGCATTCTTGTTAATGATCTCTCATTCTGTCTATCTGTCTGGAATCTTTCAAACAAGGCTTTGTGAAGCCAACATTCAAAGTTTTGCTTTGACAAACTTTGTTACATTAATTTCTTTTAATTCAACTTCTTGCATTCAAATTGCAGCTCTGCAGCCTGTTTGCTACTTTAATTCAAATTGGAATTTAAAAGCAACTTAAATTCTAAATGGCACAACCCTTGACTGATTTTACCAGATGTTTCCATCGGGTGAACGGCATAAACCAAACAATATGCAAATGTGCATGATGTAGGCTCAATAGGAAAACTGACCATTTTATAAATGCATAAATAACATCAGAAATATGATTTACACATTTTTGGGTCATGACCCAACAGTTGGGAACCGCTGATGTGAAGTATAGCTGTCAGAACGCTGTGGGACATTGGCTGACGTTGTATGTATAATTACAAAAAACACTTTCCGGCACCAGCCATGGGACCCACATTTCACCCACTGTTCAATATCCACAGCTCTGTGAATGCAAAGCTCAGCAATCCATCCGTCAGCTTGGACCAGATTGTCAGATGTTTTTGACGGTGTATCTTTCGTCATCAATAATTAACAAGTGCGCCCCAATAACAGAAGTGTTTAAAATGGTAATTCCTAAACCGTTCGCCCAGAATCTGCCTAATTTTGGTGATTGACACTTCACGGAATGTGTCTGTAATTTGTTTTTCTTGCCCTCGGATTCAATGTTCCGCCAATTCGATTCCTTGCACGACGCACAAAATGCCCGTAGGGTTACAAATGAATCTCCTTTACAGGTTGGTGAGCTGTTCTCCCATTGCCAGACTGCACCATGTCCTCTTGAGCGACTATTGTGATCTGAATAAGTCAGTCAAGACGTTTGAGAAGCAACCATGCTGGGACATTTAACTAGAGTCATTATCATTTGTCAAAGTCATCAATATATATCAAGCTGGCACATATTCGAAAAGACTCAAGAATCCGGCTCTATTTTCGTACTGTTCCCCATGGTGTCGCTTGACTTCCCAACAATAGATTGTCAACCTCTCATTTTATCTTGTTTTATTAATGTTTACGTTGTCTTTTGTTGCTTGACTAGTCTGTAGATATCTCTCCTTGTCCTTTTGTCCCTTATGGGACATTGAAGAACCGCAAGTCATGCTGGCATTAAGCGAACATGACCGAAGCGTGAAGCATAACTGTCTCCTCCTGATTGCAGACCAACTTAATAACCTCCATCATATGAGCTGGCATTGTGAAACCAATGATCTATGACCAATCATTCACATGATTGGACTATGGGGGGACTAGGCTTGGGTGGCCCAATAAAAGCAGTTGGTGCTGAGTCGCAGTATTTATATAAGGTTCGGACAGATGGCTGAAAACTCTCAAAGCCCCCACAGTTCATTACTTTAGAGGTCTCCTGTTCGCCTCCAAACGTGTTTGTTCAATACACAGACAATAAACAACAGTCAGTATGAGACACTCAACCTCATGTTTGCCCTTTAAAGCAAAACGTGCCGTACAGATGTGGCGGGACTCCGGATGCATGCAGACGATGCTACCGAGGTGATTTCAAACGGATGTAGCTGCTTAACAGAAGGCCTCTTATGAGAGTGTGTGATTTAGTGTTGTAAATTAATACTTTAGGGACAGATGTGTGTGCGTGGAAGGTGGAAGGAACGGGTCATGGCATAAAAGCAAAACATGACGACAGTAACTCATAATGCTAATAGCTGGATTAGCATGAACACAGTATAGATAAATCCAATTACCCTGTAATGCTCACCGACTTGCAGATGTATGCAGTTTAGTATGCACATTTTCTGCCTCAATGCTGCCGATCACAGTTATTCATTGGCGTTTGCTTTGCAGGCACCAGAACTCGCTTGCCAGATAATCTTGAAAAGACCTTCTTTTTCTTTTTTAAAAACAACACCAAAAAAAATCAGTTTGCAAGGTCAGTGATGCTTTAAATTTTAGGCTTGAGTGATTATTTTTTTGGCAATGATCTTGTTGTCTTGTCTTGTCCATTGATTCAGTGTCATCTTTAATAGTTTTTAATGTAATTGCAAGCCCTTTTGCTTCTTTGACTTGTTTGTCAGTACTAATGATCAGGATGATGTTTACGAACGTTAAATGGTCATATTATGGGTGTCTCTGAAAGGTTTGTGTTTATTGTGTCATTTCATATCGATAATGATGTGTTTAAAAAAATAGTTCACCCAAAAATAAAAAGGTCTGTCATTATTTTTAGCTCTTTTTTCCCTTCCACACTATCAAAGCTTTGACATCTCTATCATGATTGTGTTTAGTTTCAAAATTAACATCAGTGACACCAAAAGCTCTCTAAATAATGTGTTAAAAGCGAACTTTACATGCAGTTCGAAAAACAGCATGCAAAAATAAAAATAGATAAAAGATGTGGACTACTTTTTTGGATATGTTATGGTGTTTTTTTGGACAGCTGTCATCACTGAAAACTACTGTTGATGATGTTCCACAGAAAATTAATAATTGCATGCATTTGGAACAACATGAGTGTGAGTAAATAATAACAAAATATACAATTTTGGCTGAACTACTGTATGTGGTAATTTTGTGATGTTTTTAAGTCCTTTTTGGACAGCTGTCATCACTATGAACTGTTGCTAGTGATGTTCCACAGGAAAACAAAATTACTGCATATGCATTTGGGACAAGTAAATAATGAAAAAAACATTCATTTTTTTGGTGAACTATCCCCTTTAAGTTACAGTAAGTTTTATTGTAGTGCTCATATGAATGAGTAATTTTCTGCAACATAATTACAATAGCAGGGAAGGCAGTAATTAGCAAATATGCAGTTCCACTAAATTTTATTATAAGCATGTAGTTTGTTAATATTGCTTGGTAATTATTCACGTAATAAGTTTTAACATAAACACCATAGTATAAAAGGCAACATTTGTTTGCAATCCGCTGGTTAAACTGGCTGTGGATGATAATAGTTATTGTGTATACGGATGATTATGGACTATTTGTAAGAGGTTTGTGGCCCATAATTTTCAGCTTGTTTTGTCAAATAAATTGCAATTAAATGTGTTTTCCTTACATCAGCACTCGAACCAGCCATTAAAACATACAAAGACTACACAAGGTCACAAACAGACGCGTTCTGGAATAGTCAACCGAACTCTCGTAGTAAAGGTTAACACTGTGAATCTTGACAGATTCGGTGATGAAATTACACATCACCGACCCTCTGCTAAAAATACATCTGATTGAAATAGACATTCCCCATGATTCCGCCATGGCGAAAAGGCCCAGGGTGCTTTTTCTTCCTTTTCAGCTATTATGGGGCGTGATGAGGGCAAAGGCTGATCTGAGCACAGTGAGTCAAGAGGAGACCTGTGGATCACATGGTGTCGTCTGATATTCTCCAGAAGCCTGAGGACAGTGTCAGAGAGTGATTCCAGTCCCCAGGGAGAGAACCGGCCCGCCGCTGTGTCCCGCTGTCCTCTCAGACAATAGGAAGGGTAATGGCCTCCCTAAGGCCTTTCCTATTCAGTCTGATTAGACCACCTGCATCAGAGGAGCCCGCCACTACAACAATTAGCTCCATTTATCAACCTCACATCCTTGAGAGAGGGGCAATTGGAAAGAGAACGCGAGAGAGAGAAAATAAAAGGAAAGTCTGAGTGGAATAGAATGAAGAGAAAGTCAGGAAGAAGACAGGAGCAGAGACAATGGTGCAAAAATTGTCCAAAGACGACGGGGATAATGAAGGCTGACGGTAGAATCATTGCATAATCGTGCCAAAGCCAGAACACTCATCTCGGTTGTAAAGGAAATACGTATTTGCACAAACTCAATGAATGTTAGCTAGTAAACAAAGACTTACATTAAAAAAAAACATGAATTTTAGATTTTAAAAAATGAAAAATATCCAAAAAGTTATGTACTATTCTGAAGTTCTTTTCTCTTTCAGGAACATAAGTAATGCATCTGGATGCAGCTTTTCTGATGATATACTCTAATTTTAAAGTCGACCCTACACGCACAGCAGGTGAGTTGGATTAATGCATTTTTAATGCAGGTTCAAATAGACCTAAACTGAAAAACATAGTTTTGTAGTCCTATTCCCACTCTTCCCAACATGCACTGGGGAATGGATAATTCATGGTTGCATCCTTTGATCATTTGGCAGTTTCATTTGTACAGATGTTGTTGATTTTATGTCACATTTAGTAATTTAATGATGTTAATATTGAACAATTTAAGAACGTGCAAATGATAAGAAACAAATAAATTTGAAAGTCTGAAACTAAATAAGTAATTGTTAAACTGATGGCAGATTTTACATCAACGTAACGTTTACCATGTTAATAACATTTTAAGCTCAGTCTAGATATACTTTATTCTAAATCAGCTAATTCGAAAATAAAGAAACCAATATAAAATGTAAGGACAAATTTTTATCGCAAAATATTTAAATTCTGTCTTCTGTTACTGTTTTCATTCATGACAATTTAGTCCATTGTTCATTTATTTATTCTTCAGAGTAATTTATTCCAAAACCATTTTTGTTTACATGCTAGAATTGATTGGTTTGATTAAATGAAAAATTATATAATTAGAGATATATAGATATTGTCGGTGGCTTTAGTGTAGCTACATTTTCAAACTAACTTCCATAACATTAGCACGATATGTATTTAGCACATGCTCTGTGAATGTAGCTAGTAAACAACAGCATGCTTGCTAATTAATGCTTGCTAACTTAATCTACTATCAATTTTCAGTCCGTGTTTAATTTAGCACAAGTTCGAGGAAACAAAATCTACGGCCTATACAACTATTCTGTTGTTAGGAAATACCGATAGATGGGCTAAGCCAGCGAGCTGGGGTACTTCATCTTGGCAAAAATTTGTTCTGAACGGTGCAAGTGCAGAGCACAAATGTGAGAAATGTGTGTAAAGATTTTGGAGTAACCGTTGTTTAAGGACTAACCTTGACATCGCTGTGCTATAAATGTGAGACTAAATAGCTCAGTGTAGATGTACGGCAGCGATGGGCAATTTCTCTCTACAGGTCTCCAGAGAGATTCACAACTGAACTGAGAGGAGAAGCAACGCAGAGACCTCGCTGTTTTGTCTTGGCTAAATATAATATGCTATATTTTTCATCGCACTATAACGTGCTTTTAATTGAACAGGAGGTATTTTTCATGAAAAGAAATGGATATTGCAAACCGGGCTAAAAAACTACCAAGTGGTGTCTTGCCACAAAAAAATGGATCACCCCCTCCAAGACTCCTTCAGAAATTCTTCCAACTACTTTCCTCTTGAGCTCAGAGCCAACTTGAGACTCTGCCGCATATGCTCCCATCTGCCAAGCAGGAAGAAATTATGGTGATCTTATTTCTCATTGCGAGTTCTAGTACCGCCATTTACCCAATTACGCCGTTATTGGTATTCCAGGCCGTATATGGCCGAGGTAAAGCACTTACAATGCGCCAACATGAGGGCTTTGCTAATTATCCAGCCTCCGAAGCCATACTTCATAATACAGGGTTTGCGGAGTGCAGGGGTCTCCAATTCCCTCTCGGTCATCGTGCCCCCATAATCCCCCGTCTCATCACTGTTGTCAGCAAGACAGTATATCCATCGCCTGGAACCGTGGCCTCCACAAAGTCCTTAATTAAGTCCTGATCACCCTGTCCTCTCTCTCTGGCATTAGTGTGTTTAATTTCCTGCCTTCATATCTCTAACCCTCGCCGATATTTTATTAATCAAGTTTCGACTCGTGGCTGTGTTTGGAAGGGGCCGTGCTCTCTTCCCCACGCTTCTACCACCAAAAAAATGATGACAGTAAAGCTCTATCCATCGATTTAGCCATTAAGCAAGGCTTAGGCTGAAAAATTCTTTTGAAACATTGCTCAGAGGTTCGTTCTGGTAATATTTAGATAACATATATAGGGATTAGGCTTTCCAATCTACAGGTGCTGATCAGGTGTAGTGGACTCTACACTGTTTTCCACAAATAAGGTTGGAAAATTGAAAGGTTAATCTCAAGACTGCTGGATTTTAGGATGTTGTTTGTTCTCTGAATATAGAATGAAACAGATTTTGACTTTAAGCTTAGTCATCAGTGTTTCGTGGGAGATTGACATCCCCTAAACCCACAACAAAACTATCAAGTGGAAAGTTGTTTTACTTCTGATGGAAAAATATTAAAATGCTGATTTTCTTACAGTGTTTTTGAGTACTGTAGGCATGGTGTACTTTTGTAAGACAACCTAAGTTAGCATCTCCCTGGCATTTTTCCATTGGCATTGCATTATTGCTGAAAATAAGCTCTGTGACCAAGAAAAGTTTATGATTCTTGCACGTTTTGTTCATCATGATCATCTTTACAAATGAACATTCACTTTCATGAATTTTGAATACAATCGCCAGAAGTAAAATCTAAAAATCTATAAACAAACTACACCATGGTCGCATGACTTCAACGTCACTGCCATTAAGTTACCGACAACTCTTTCAGACTTTATTTAAAAATTAAAGTCTGAGTTAGAATAGTTTACAAGATTATAAACACAGTGAGTCTTTCAACATGGACTAGTGAGTAGATGAGTTTACGTGTTTGATAAGATGGCATTTAATGTCTCCAACAACCTCTTTAGTCCCATTTAGCCACTGGTAAACAACTGCCTTTTTCAAGAAAGTGAAAGCTGTGAAAAAAAAATCACAGTGGGGTATTATTGATGTAATTTATGTCATAGAACAAAACATGAAAATATCTTGAGTTTGTTTTAGACCTTATTTCAGGCATTAAACCAAAAGTTCTTTAAAAAAAATGTTGACTTCGAGACAATGGCACTGGAAGTTCAGAAATTCCTACTTGTTTTCTAGTTTTAGCACTAGTTTTATTAGTGAGTGTGAACGTATTTCATAGGTTATTTTCACAGGAAGACGAGGTATAGGTCACATTATACTTGCTTGACAAAACTGTATGTGTCACCTTTGACCATTTAAACACTTCAGATTCAAGAATTCTGAGAACACCATCCTCCCCTCGATTCATGTTCTGAGCTAGACAGCCAGTAGTATGATAAAACAATACACAATAAGTCCTATTTCTGCCATGTTCCACATGTGTGCCAAATACTAAACATCAAATATGTTCTGATTAGCTTAGATTTTTATATTTTGAAGAATGTTACAACAGTTTTTGCTTATCAATAAAATACTGGACCACGCTGACTTTTTTCAAAATATTTATTTTGTGTTTCGCAGTATAAAGAAAGTCATACAGGTTTGGAACAACATGAGGTTGAGTAAATATTTGGTTGAGACAAGCATTCATTTCAGAGGTCCTTTCATCAAACCTTAAGACACGCTAACAAATCCGCGCTACTTCTACCTACCCTGCGTATTTGTTTTCATACATCACGCATGACAAGTACCTCTCGCAGACTGAAAACAAACAAATGCGGTACAGTATTTGAGCAGACTATAAGACAGCTCTGAGTGTGTACAAGCACTCTATCAAATCTCAAAACCAACAGGGTGCAGAATTCACTTCCCCATCATACCAGCCCGCCATGGAAGAAATAGAGATCTTGACATCTTTTGATACACAGCATCCACAGGTGGCCCCAGCAGCGCTCTTTCAATTCCGATTGCATGACTGACATCCCTCACCATGTGAGAGAAGGACAGGACTGTGATTTTCAGGAAGGTCGACCGAAGAAAGATGGACGGTGTGCGGCACAGGAGTTTCTCGGGACAGTGTGGGCTCTAATTTCACAGCTGAGCTGCATTCGGCTGCGTATTGGACCAGGGTTCAGATAGACGTGCCTCACTGACGGGCTCTGACCCGGGACGAGATGGTGTCAGTAAGTATTTGTTTTATTTTTTCTCTTTTTACACCTCTGCTGTCAGATTCATTACCTTGGAGACATCCATCTTTTCAATTTGACAGCGTATATAACAGATTGTCATGACAAGTGTGTTTTTAATTTTTTTCCAATGTCAAAGCAGACAGAACTGTAATGTGAGACGTATGTCATCTGAAAAGACATTTATGATGCTATTATTCCAGGCACATATAGTTTTCTCAAAATAGATGGTAGCATAAGGGTAATACGTTGACAATTGGCATACCGATAACTGTAACCTTGTGAAGATGTGACTGCAATATCTATGTCCTGATAAACGTGTCTTCTACTATTTCTTTCTTTGCAGTGGAACAGAGCACTTCAGATATAAAGAGCACAAACGGATCTTACAGTATATATGATGGTTTTCTATTATTCATTCAATCGAACCTGTGAGAGGAAATGTTCTCGTAACGTAAATGCAACGTTAAGAAGAATCCTTGAACCTTTACACAGAAATCAATCATTGGACTGGGTTCTTGAGAAGAGATGGTCTGAATCTTGGCTCAGGGATTTCTGTCATTTATTGGATATGTTCGAATAGCTGAAAAACTCTAGTACACAGAGGTAGGAAGGTAACAAGGCATGGTTGAATCTTATGTTTCAGTAACATCCCATGAAGTCAATGTCGATGATGTAGATGAAAAGAATATAAGTTGATGAAAAGAATATAAATGCTGACTGTAGGTGTGATTGTTAGGTTTATAAATGTGAAGGCATGCACTAATATTATTTATTTGCACAGTACCTGCTATATGTTAAATCTACTACTATATTTTACATTTATAATATTGTATATAATTATAATTAAATTATAATGTAATATGATGTATGTAATGCAAATATTCAGTATATATATATATATATATATATACTGTATATTCATGATTATTTGATAAATTAAATGTTCAAAAGAACAGCATTTATTCAAAATAGGAGTCTTTTGTAATAATATAAGTCTTTAGTTTTACTTTTTATCAATTTAATATATCCTCGCTGAATAAAAGTATTAATTTCTTCCAAAAAAGTGGGAAGGGGGGGTACTGACCCCAAAGTTTTACATTGTAATGTATGTTGTTTAAAAAAATTATATTCTGAATGAATGCTGTTCTTTTGAACTTTTTATTCATCAAAGGATCCAGAAAGATTGTCACGGGTTCATAAAAAATGATAAAATTCCAAAATTGATAATAAATCAGTATATTAGAATGATTTCTGAAGGATCATGTGACACTGAAGACTGTAGTAATGGCTGATGAAAATTCAGCTTTGCATCACAGGAATAAATTGCATTTTAAATTATATGAAAATAAAAACTTTTTTCATTGTAATAATATTTTACAATATTACTGTTTTTACTGTATTTTTGATCAAATAAATGCAGCCTTGATGAGCATAAGAGACTTATTTAAAAAGCATTACTGATATATATAGCACAAGAACTTTGAACATGATTTGTTAAGTAATGTTTTAAACTATAATACATTAAAATCTCAAGATTTCTGGGCAATTACTTCTTTCACCTGTCTGTCATCTCGTTCCCTTTCAGGCTGATGTGTTGGCGGCACAAACCTGTCAACCTTCCAGACCTACGAGCTTCGGTAAGTCCAGGTGAGTCTAACCCATGTGACGAGCCAAGATTGTGACATGCCAAAGGAAGGGGCCTTGGGGGGAATCATAGGACATTGACTTCCTTTGTCTTCATATCTCTGTTTCCTCCACCGCCATTATATGTGTCAAGCAGCGGGTCATTTTTCTAGCTTGGCCAGCTCACCCTTCTGTCCGGCCCAGGCAGGCACTCCCTGTGGTGGCAATCACCTTGCTGACAGAACCCTAGTCAGTACAGTGGGTATTTTTCGCCAGCCCTTCGGCTTCAAATCGACACGCTGCAATCTTTCATGTGGACGCCGCTGTGCCACATTCTTAAATAAAGGCAATGCATCACAGGAAGGAAAGGTGTCAGTTAAAGAGAGGGAGAGAATGGGGCTAATGACTCAAAAAGAGCCGTGAAAAAAGTGCCACATGAAATTCAGCTTCCAAGAAACTGGACATTGCAGCAGTGCACTGGTGTAGAGGTGAATGTAGATATTAAAATTATATGTGATGGCGATTAGCCAGGAATTATATTAATGTAATGTATTTTGTATAAAATAAATTGTAAGTAAATAAGTAAAAAATACTAACAACCACAAGTGAATTTAGTTGTCAAAATATTACAATGTTCAGCATGAGAGCGGATATTCGTTTTGAGATATTCAATTTAAGGTTACATTTAACAGTATTTTTAAATAATTTGTGTTTTAGTAGTATAAACATAATATAAAAATACAAATATACAATACAAATACTTTCTATAAATATATATGAAATAAATATTTTGCAGTCACCATAATTTTGTGCATGTATATAATAGTACTTTTTATATTGTTGTATATCAAGTTATATCACTTAAATTAGATAGATAGATACATAGATAGATATATAGATACCAGTAAATAAAATATTTATATATATTTGTTTGTTTGTTTGTTTTTTAAGTGCAGGAATAAGTACTTCTAATCTGTTACTTCTTTTAATGTAGAGATCTTTGGCTCCAGTGATTCTGCTTGATTTGGAATCTTAAGTATTTAAGGACTGAGTCATGAAATAGCAAAATATCTCCAATTTCAAAGACGTGGTAACTTAGAATAGATTTCTTCCAGCTGGCTGAGGGTGTTTTTGTGGGAACGTCGCACCTGTACTAAAAGCTTATGCTCTGACCATCCATGCCAAAGCAAAACCACAAAATGGACATAATATTCTGTTGCCAAACGTGGCAAACTTGGACACGCATGACAATGATGGAGCCCCGGCGAATTGGCTTACACGCCACATTTGGTCATTTGCACACCTACCTGCACTTCAGAGCAGCACAATTACTGAGTGTCTCCCGGGTGGCTGGCCTCTCCCATCCTCATTGGCAGTCTGAGGCACACCTCTCCAGCCCTGTCCAGCCACGGCTACCACGCCGTGAAATGGACGTTAATTCTCTGCACTATCTGTACCATGCAGAGACTGTTTTAAAACCTACATATGATCCCCGCTCGCTCTGCTGCTACAATCATCCAAACGTGGAGAGAGAAAAAGAATGGGTAAAAATGAAAACATCAAACAAACCTGTGAAATGCAAAACAGCGCAAGTTTTGCATGTGGTTGTTCCCATCAGTACGGCTTAATGAGAATTTCACCTTCCAAGTTTTAAGGTAATGGAGGGAAAAAATTACATTTATTTGTTAAAAATAAGGAGTTGAGCTATATTATGCAGTTAGCTAACTCTTCACTAATGGAAGGTATGGTCAGTTTTCAGTGGTGCTGTCCAGGGTCCTGAAATCAACCCACTCTCACAAGGACAAGCTACTGTAGAGCAGAGGTTTTCATTGGAGAGCACTAACAAGGTTTTACAGGGGCATGTGGGTATATATTAATTGTAAAATTTAAGCACAGCATTTCACATCAAAATTATTTTAAGGCTTTTGATGTCTGTGTTTTCTGTAAGGTCATGCCTAATGACTGTATAAAGCTTGTAATTCATGTTCTTATGCAGGTTCTTATCGTATTCAGACTGAAGTTTCAAGTGTGGATGGGAGCTTAAATCACCAAGGTATGCACCATACCATGAATTTCATATACATTTTATTATATATATATATATATACACTGAACAAAATTATAAACGCAACACTTTTGTTTTTGCCCCCATTTTTCATGAGCTGAACTCAAAGATCTAAGACTTTTTCTATGTACACAAAAGGCCTATTTCTCTCAAATATTGTTCACAAATCAATC
>NW_015652173.1:298468-320866 GCF_001515625.1 Sinocyclocheilus rhinocerous
TGATCAACTCTATGCGAAGGAGATGTGTTGCACTGTGTGAGGCAAATGGTGGTCACACCAGATACTGACTGGTTTTCTGAGCCCCCCGGACCCCCCAATAGAGTGAAACTGCACATTTTAGAGTGGCCTTTTATTGTGACCAGCCTAAGGCACACCTGTGCAATAATCATGCTGTCTAATCAGCATCTTGATATGCCACACCTGTGAGGTGGATGGATTATCTCGGCAAAGGAGAAGTGCTCACTAACACAGATTTAGACAGATTTGTGAACAATATTTGAGAGAAATAGGCCTTTTGTGTACATAGAAAAAGTCTTAGATCTTTGAGTTCAACTCATGAAAAATGGGGGCAAAAACAAAAATGTTGCGTTTATAATTTTGTTCAGTGTATATACAGTATATATATATATATATATATATATATAATGTGTATAAGACATAAGATATAATCATATTGCTCAATTAAATTTTTTTTTTGTTGTTGTGAAACTTATGTGTTGCTGTGATATTTTCAAGTTTTTTTATTAAATAATATTCATAATAATAATCATCAATCAACAATCATCATAAACTCATGAACTCTTTTTGCTCAATTAACTGATCAGTTTTTTTGGTTTGTTTTGAAACTTATGTGCTGCTGTGATAATTTCACATTTTCAAAAATCTAAATAATAAAAATAATAATAAAGTAACTTTTTGCTTATGAACTGATACATTTCTGTTTGTTTGTTTGTTAAACTTCCTATGTGCTGCTATGACATTTTGTCTGCTAGTTTGACTAGTCTCTATTTCTGCTATTATACCAGTATTTAAATGTTTAAATTTGTTCATCATGTGCAAAACGTTTGACAACTGGTTTTGATAGCTGTTAAAAGTTAATATAGTTTTCAGTACACTAGTTGTAGCTGAGATCAGAAGGCCTGCAATTTAAAACCTCCTTACACGACCTTTCATTTCTGTAATTAGTAACTCATTTAAGTTTTTGCTATTCACTGTTATGCCTCCTAATTAATTGCATTTGCTTTACATTTCAAATGTTAATTATTGAAAAATTAGTTGTTTTATAACTTCACAGCTATCATCTCAGTGAGATGAAAGCTCAACATCAAGCGCTTATCATCGCATTTAATTAGCATGATCCATGGATATGAGCACATAAGCAGGGACCAAGCTGCGTTCTCTTTTCCCTTTTACCCTGTCAACAGTAAATAGCCCATCAGCTCATTTTTTGGCATTCCATGAGACAATGCAGAAAATGGAGAAGCTGACCACACCGCAATCATGCATACATCCACAATGATCTGATGAGTATTGGTACCTGTCGCAACAAGTTACTCGACACTCAAAAGTGACCACCCTCCGTCTGAACCAGGTCTTCATTTAAGTGTAAGTACCGTGACACAGCCTGGAAAGCGGAAAAAGAGCGCACATACACACGACTCTGTTCCTAACAGATGGGACTCTGTCTGTTCTACGAGGGCCCGCCGGCATGTTATAGTAAGTGCTCCCTTGTTACAGAGAGCATCGGCGCATATGCAGGGCCTAAAAGGCCATATTAATATGTTAGAAGAGAGAAGCTTTGTCACAAAGAGACGGTTGAGCCCAGCATTGGAGCTCTCGTGAGATTCCTCGTATTGTCGTAATCAACTTCCGTAAAAATACAATAATACCCGGCTTTGAAGTATTAAACGGCTCTCTTTACAAATGGTTCTCCCTACCATCTGATGTGCACACATGCTTCTGTTTTTCGATCGCCTTAGACAAAACAAACAATAATAACGCAATAATCATAATTTCCCCCATTGAGGATTGAAATGAGTTGGTGGCTGAACTAAGGCTCCACACAGTCACGCTTTGCTGATTTGGAACACTCTTTGTTATGTGTGTGGTGAGACTGCATCAGGTTCTCTTCCCGCTGGCTTTGTCAAACAGAAGCGCTATGTTTCCCTCTGCTGGATGGGTTGGGATGGCGTCATCGGGATGAACCGGAAGGCATTCGTTTGGCTGAGCTAAAGAGGGACATCCAAGAAAATAAATCACTCCTTTGTCAATACCCTCATCCATGCGTTTTGTATGAGAAAAAGTCTTGAGAACGCTGGCAAAATCCAATGCTGCAAAGTGATTCAAATGAATTTATTTTTACCTCACAAACACAAGCATGCTCATTCACCTCTAAGCAAAGACACAGCTAGTGTACCTTCCTGAGCATGAGTGCATTCTGAGGTTTATTTTATTGATAGGTTGACTCAAGGCTGATATCCAAACATAGCATGTAAGGCCAACCATACCTGACTGTGTATATTCAAGATGTTGTGAAATGTGCTCTCTTCAATGCAAACCTTCAGAAGGGATTCCTCAACAGCCCTTGAGAGATTATTTTTCCCACATATCCTCAAGTTCACTGTCAGATGACAAGATTAATTGGAAAACCATTATCATTGGGATGACAATGTTATGTCTTTAATTCATAAAGCTACTTGACATGGATGAGATACAGCAGGTAAGTCCAACCATACTTGACTGTCTATATCCATGATATGATGAAATTCAGTCTCTGTAATGCAGCAATGCTCTTCAACCTTCAGATGGGATTCCTCAGTGGTTCTCGAGTCCACATGAAGCCTCTAAAATCAAGTTCACCAGCTGAAAACCAGGAATTAGTCAGAAAACCACTTTTACTGAAACATTTTGTGTTTTATTCGTAAAATTTCCTATTGTGAACAAAATAAAGATTCAAACATAGAAGGTAAGTCAAAGCACACTAGACAGTCTGTATTCGTGATGTTATGAAATTCGCTCTCTCTAATGCAACAATGTTCTTTCAGAAAACTTCCAACAGCCCTTCAGAAATTACTTTTTCAATTAAGCCTCAAGTCCGCCGTTAGCTGACAAGATGAATCAGAAACCATTGGGACTTGACATTATGTCTTAAATTCATAAAGCTATCTGACGTGAACATGGACGAGATACAAGCAATGCAGGTAAGTCTGCCTATACTTGAATTTCTACATTCATGATGTTATGAAATTCAGTCACTCTAATGCAACAATGGTCTTCAGCCTTCAGAAGGGATTCCTCACCAGTCCACATGGAGCCTTCAAAGTCAAGTTCACCAGCGACTGAGAAACTGGAATTAGAAAATGTTCCATTTAAAAGTGTTTTTCTGACAGTTTATTTAATTAAATTCCCTGATGTGAACATTGTCATGATTCAAACAGTAGAAGGCAACACCAACCATACTAGGCTGTCTACTGTATATTCATGATGAAAATCAATTTCTCTAACACAGCAATGTTCTCTCAACCTTCAGAAAACCTCCAGAAGGAATTCTTCAACAGCCCTCGAGAGATGACAATTTCCATGGAGCCTTTCAAGTTCACCAGCAGCTGAGAAATTGGAATGAGTCAGACAAGCATTATTAATTAAATGACTGATGTTTTCAATTCATACAATTCCCTAACATGTTCGAGATCTGAACATACTCTAGTAGCAAAGACTGCTGTACTCTTGATGTTCTCAAAGCCGTTCTTTCCCATTCAGCAACACTCCAACCTTGTAAAAGCGTTCAGAAGGGATTTCCCCATACCCTTGAGAGATTATATTTCCCATGGAGCCTCCGGTGCTAAATCAAGTTCACCAGCAGCTGAGAAATTGGGAGAACAATCGCTGTGAAGACAATCATTTTCATCTTTACACTTCTCGATGTGACCATTTTGCTGTAGGCCTTTTAAAAGCAAGAGAATTTATAGAGCTTGAGTGAGCCAGTTCAAGATTTTTAGTTTTATTTGATAGCATCTGATGGATTGGCGTAGACCGAACAAGTGCATAAATGAACTCCAACCAGAACTCCATCAATCCTTGAGTCATCCGGTCCACTCCAGTGTGACTCAGAATCAATGGGAAAACCATTTTTATTGGGTTGCCTTGACATTTATATCACCAATTCATGCTTTCCTGACATGGGTGCATGGACAGGTTTTGACTTTGACAGAATGATAATAGCCCAAACTTCCTGCGAAATAAATTTTTTCATCGGTGAAACAAGTTTTTGCATTCGGTGAGCTCTTTCTTTCTGACCGTGTCCACAGGAAGTCCTTGATACCTTGTGATAGAGTTGGTTTGAGATGTGTTTATTTGTGAACTTCTTAACCTTTGCTCTTCTAAAACAACACTCTCACCACCATGGGTGGATCTCTCACTTTCCGGGCAAAGGGGGCGTCCTGCTGGGCCGGCGCTGACACTGGAGTGCTTTCGTAAGGGTAAGGCAAGCTAGGTCATACCCTTGATCCTCGAAACTGTGGAGCCTGTGGGGAAACTCTTGCTAATGGCTTCAACTCATGTGACAAAGGGGAAGATGACCCTTAACTCTTATCAAGGACCAAAAAGCTACTCTAGAAGATGTGTCAACTAAACTCAGAGCTGCAGAATAAATGGCCAATCACATCAAGGACAATAACTAAAGTTAACAATACCGATAACAGTTTTAAAAACCACTCTAAATTTAAAAGAATTCAGCAGATATCATACTATAACTATAATGATAATGACTGTATAAAACTCTAATTAATCTGTTACTCTGGAATGTGTCACATTTTTCTCATTTTTCTTAGTTGTTTTGAATTATTTTCAGAGCTTTTTAAAAACGTTTATAAAAACATTTACATCCAATCAGAATTTGTTACCGGCGTCAGACCTAGGGGATATCTGGGCCAGCAGCAAATGATACACAGGCATTATGCACTGTGGATCGATGAAAAAACTGTGAAAAAACACGAGAAGACAGAAGTTACATCTTTCCACAGCGGCAGTCAGTTTATTACTGAGCCCCCGACCAGCAGGAGGTTAATCTCTTGCGTCTTTCACGAGCGCCTGATGCACCATCTATTGGCATGGCGGTGTAATGCCACAAAAATATACTAAATACACACATTTAGAAAAGTTCTCATTTTGTAAAAATAAAAAAACAGGTATACATAAATACACAAATATTGGGAGGGTCACTGTTTTCAGTAAACTCATAAATGGCATTTTCTCAACCCATTACACTCTCCCTAGTGTTCGAAACGGATGTCATAACAAATTTCAGTAGGCCGGGAAGATTTTAAAACTAGCAATTCATTCATAAATTTGTTCAACCTTCAAGCTGTGGAAATATAAATGGAAAACAGAAGATAACTAAGTGCAGCGCTGAAAAAGGGCGGAGCTACATAACGTCTGCAATGTGCTTATGAACAGAACGTTATCATGCATTGATGTGAACGATAACAGTTGTCGTTCTAGATGTGAACGGGCCTTTAAGGGTGGCGTTTCACAGTCCCATAGTTCACTTGGAACCAAGGCATTGTCGACATGTGTGAAGAGTGCAATATAATTCATCAGCATCGATAATTAAGACCATAACGAATATCCAGGAGAGAAAGATGGAGAGGCGGCGACCATAATGGCACGATGAATTACATTCCGTTTGTGTGTACATGTGTGAAATATTAGATGGTAGGCTGTTAATCTCATGATTTTCTCACATCTTTTATGCGTGGTATGCTCTAGCAGTCTACCGTCAACAAATGAATTCTAATAATCCTTTGAAGGCTCGGCGTCTCAGTGAGGGTTCTTGTTGGAACGGGGGAGAGGCATTAGTGTGAGATGAACAAGATAATAGGGGTGGAGGGAAGGGAACTGTGTGAAAGAGAGTGCCGGGCGCTAGCGGTTTCATGTTTTATTTGCCCTCTGATAAGCCTCACGGTGCACAGCAACCAAGGCTTTTTCCTCTCCTTTCTGTTCTCTTTCGCCTTTCTTCTCCCATTCCCATCTCTTTCTATTACTCCCTTACTATCTCTATCTCCATTTCAAGTAGTAAAGCAGCACTTTTCTGAGAATGTTCAATCAGAAAGAGGTGAGAAAGCAGGTGATGGTTTGGAAGACAAGCTTTTGGGTTTAGAACATGGAGTGAGTCTATTAAAGCGCGTGATTGCAATCGTCTGTGAGAATATAGCCTTCTTGCATTCCAGACTGAAATATTTCCCTCTTTGTTCCCATGTTGAAAAATATCAATGTGTGTGCTGATGAATGGGAGTATTTTCACAGATGGAAGATTTGTGTGGCCATTTGAGAACCCAGCAGGCACACAACGTCATAAGACATAGATTTTTGGTTAAATTTTGGTTGCGACGTTGGGTGACCAAAATTCAATGTCAATTCAACGTCTAATATCAATGTTAATTTGATGTCCAATACCGACGTCAGCTGACATTGATATTTGTTGTTTTTAGGCTGTGTAACAAAATCCAACGTTAAGTCAATGTCAGATTGGCATGACGTCAACCTGATTTTCATTCTCAACCAAAATGCAATATCTGTCCAACATCAGCCTGACGTTATATTGACGTCCTGTGTCTGCTGGGAAGAAAGAGGCCCAGTGGCATTAGTATATTAGCATTGCTAGTACAAGCTGTAACCGAAATGACAGTGCTAATGGTTTATTAAAATGTTATTATTATAGGCTACACCAGTGCCAACTCTCTCAGGGGGGGGCAGTTCAATTGTCACCCATTCAATTGATAAATTAACGGCTAATTAAAGATGTAAAGGAAACTGAACTACTATAGTATTCATTTAAAAATAAACTGACTCTAACAATCATTCTCTTGCTCTCCTTTTGTTTTTATATGCGTGTTAACACAATTCAGCAGCAAATGAAGACTGAAGCCAGGATGTGGCAATTTCAGTTTAATAAGAAATAATTGAAGTCACATAAATCACTATTTACACAACTCACTTATATTACACTGCTCACTTACATCACATTGCTCACTTATATTACATTACACCTGTAGTTGTCCATGCGATGTCCGTCACGCTCTCGGGATGGAACAAAATGTAGGGGTAACGTAGCAGAATAAAGCGTTAGCTACTTCACAGCCCGCTAGCCATTTTTTCCGCTCATACCACGTCATCGAAAATCCCCGTTTATGCGACTCCCGCCCTTTGTAGATACTTGTTTGATGTTTAAATTTGGTCTTGGTGGTCCTAATTCTTTAATTGCCAATTTATCCTTATTGCTACGACGACTGAATGGTATTTCTTTCAATGACACGATAGAATTCATCTGCGCTGAGGTAACGTTCGCCATGATGTCGATCAAGTTCAACTGACAACTGAATTTGAGTTGGCGTAGCTGTCCCCGTCTCTCTGTGGGTTTTTTTCTTTCTTTTTCTCACATTTGATAAAGATATTAAAGTAGTTTTTAATTTTTTCTTGTTGTTAAAATTCGAAATAGTTTTTAAATATTATTGGATGTCACTGTTCCCACCAATCCTTGCACAAGTTAAGATTACGCATGATGACGAAAGCACATTAGTGCTAGCCCTCCCGGAACTCATAGAGATTGCATTGCAGTGCCTGCAGTTCGAAAAAAATTATCTTTGCATGGAAGTCTATGAGAGCACTTGGGGCGATTCTCAGTCTGACAGAAATCGCCAAAAAAGGGGCGGTACTACACAAAGCGCGACTCGACGCTGATTGGACTATTTAGAGGCAGAACAAACAGTCTAGAATAGTGAAAGCTAACGTAACACTGTGGTTGAATGTGAAAGAAAAAAAAAACTCCCTTTCGCGCTTTGGTGGTGCATCGCCCAATCGCCCTAATGGAGAAACCGCCCCTGGGCTACACTACCGTTCAAAAGTTTGGGGCTGGTAAGACATCTTTAAAATATTTTTGAATAGTCTCTTATGCTCACAATGGCTGCATTGATGAAAAATACAGTAAAACAGTAATATTGTGAAATATTATTACAATTTAAAATGACTGCTTTATTTAATTGTATTTTGAAATGTAATTTATTCCTGTGATGGCAAAGCAAAATTTTCAGCAGCCATTACTCCAGTCTGTCACATCATCCTTCAGAAATAATTTTAATATGCTGACTTGGTGCTAAAAAAAACATTTCTTATTATTATCAATGTTGAAAGAGTTGCTGCCTAAAATTCTTGTTGAAACCATGATATATTTGTCAGGATTCTTTGATGAATAGAAAGTTGAAAAGAACAGTATTTATTTCAAATAAAAAATATAACATTATAGATGCCTTTTGACCAATTTATTTGTTCCTTTCTGAATAAAAGTATTAATTTCTTTCCTAAATAAATAAATATTACTGACCCAAAACCCCTTTAATGGCATTTTATATTACCATGGTATAAGCATGTTCCTGGTTCGATTTTGCATCAGTGCATGTTATTTTGAAGGGAATACTGTTTGGCTTCATATTCTTCAAGTAATATTTTTTTCACAATCTTTTACCAAAATGTAGTCATTTGCACTTGTCCTGAAATCAATCTTCTATTTGCAGAACACTTTTATGTTTTTACTGCTAATGGCCGGAGCCTTACATTTTCGCAGTAGTTTTAGCTGCCATTTCCTGTAGTAAGTAACAGCAGTACCATCATTATAGTACTGGTTTTCATGGTAAATCACAAGCTGTAATAGTTGTTTTACTGAATTTCACATCCATTAGTGGCAGGTCAAGGGCCGTTTGTCCTCCAGCCCCTGAAGACTTCATCAGTGAGGCTTTGATGATGCTGATGATGCATTAGCCAAATCTCATACAAGGATTTCATCCCCTCCAGGAAGCTCCAGCTAATCCATATGAATTTCCATCTGTTCATATTTTAGATCAACCCGATTTGGTGTTTTTCTGCAGGTGAGAGAGGCGAACGGAAACTGAGAAAATAGCCTGGATTAAGTTGAGGTAATGGCACTCGTGCACTGGCTTTTTTGTGCGCAGCATCTGCAATTTTTCCAGGACGCAATACAGGGCAAGTTAATTTTTCGTTGCACCAGGAATGGGAATAAGATAGAGAGAGTGGAATAAAAGAGAGAGAAGAGACAGAAATGCTTTTTCCCCGCTTTAGATACTCATTTCACCATCTGATTGGTTTCAGCCAATCAGCTCGAGTCGATGTGGCCCGGTAATGAGGTGTGCTGAGCGAATGAGCTGTGGTGGCGTGAGATGCTTATGCCGGTGCTGAACGAGAACTGATAGCCCACCCCTCCCTCCTCGCTTTCCTCCTCCCCGCAACCCAATCTGCACGTGTGTACGTATGGCCTATTTTTATGTGTTCAGCTGCTCAATATTCTTTTCTCATAAAGAGCTGAATGGATAGCAGAAGACCGTATTAGATTAGGACTCAGCACTATGGATGAATACTGTATGATGCAGTAACAACAATGCAAGGATCGCAGCAGGGATACTTAACATTGGAAAGGTCAGGGGGGCGCCAATCAGGATGTTTTTAGGATTTTAGTTAATTTTTTTAATATTTTTGTTGAGTATGTTTAAATTGCAGAATATATTATTTGTGAACTTGAAAATGTAAAAAAAATTTACTACTTTACAAATGAAAGGTACTTGAATGACATTTTTTTTTTGTATTTTGTGGAACTTAATGAAGATTATTTATTACTAATAATTCTGATATCAACTAAAAGTATGGCTGCACATCAAATTCTATACTAATGCACACTAACACACATTAGTGAAATTCAGTGTACATTAAAATATATACTAGGGCACATTAAATTCTATATAAATATATTACTGACATGTCAGTCATTAATATAGAATTTACTGTTCATTTAATTTAGAATTTCATGTACATTAATATTATTAATGTTAATTAATAATTATTAATATTTATTAATAGCAATACATTATAATGCACATTTAATTCTATTTGAGTATACATGAAATTATATGGACATTATCACACATTGGTACAAATTCTATTTTAATGCTCATTGATTTACTTTAAATTCTATACTGAAAAAATTGGTGTAGAAATAGTTTTCAATGAGAAATTGATAGCAAACTCACAATGATTACAAAGTAATGACAAGAAACACATTGCAATAAATGTGAAATATTGAAGGTGAAAATTTTCAGAAATTTTAGATTTTAGACTGAATAACTCCAATGGTCTTTTATTTACATCTTTAAAAAAAATGACAGTGTTGTAGAATTTAAAGTTAAATTCAATATAAATTGGTATTAATGTGCATTATTATATAATTTAATATCCATTTAATATAAAATCAATGCACATTACTGTGGAATTATTATTTAATGTTCATGAATAATGTGCATTAATGTAGAATTGACTGTGCATTAATGTCCAGTAACATAGATTTATTGTGCACTCTATAATTATATACATTAATGTGCATAAATATAGAATTCAAAGTGCATAATTTAATGTGCATTAAATTCTATATTAATACACATTAAATTTTATATTAATGCAGCAAGTTTTGATGTCCTTTGGCAACTGGCAACTAAAAAACTAAAGTCTGATAAACAGATAAACTCTGAAGTGTATGCTATCGTTTACTTCTTAGTGTCATATTTTTTAAATCATAATGGTACAGCGAAGTCTCTACCAGTCGACACATTTCTACTGTTGTCTGGTATATGTGGTCATACTGTACCTTTCAGTCTTGGTTCTTATTAACTCAAGATGACATGTTTGTTACTATTGCAGTTGCACTTGTCACAAAACAGTGTTGAGTAGTTCTGGATTAGATCCTTCTTTTCAGACCTGTCTGTTTTTGTATGTACCCCAAGTGAGGGATTATTGATTATGCAGGTCACCGGTAATTGATTGATCAGACAGGAAATCAATCCTGTGCGGTCCAAACGAGCTGCTGAAATGCATTGTTGGGGTTTAAAGGATTGACGCTGGTCTTGACCAAGTCATGGGGGTCCGTCTATAGCATGATCTCTGGATTTCAAAGGTGACGTGTTGAATTTTTTTTTAAGAGCACACAGCCCTGAAACTACATCTCGAAATCTGCGGCGAGACAAATCCCAGTCAAGTGGAAGAGACTGTGGATGGTCGCTTTGATGTGGCGGATAACTAGTCAGAGTCTGCCAGCCCTTCTGCCTCAGTGAGTCATCAAGCTATTTTCTTTTAACTGAGAAACTAGTTCCAAAAGCTCTCCAAGAAACCAGAGATCTGCAGGCAGGGAGGTTGTTCGCTCCTCAAATGTTTATGTTGGTCTGGAGGAAGTTGCCGTGGGAGTCCACACAGATGGTATTGACCACAGGGACCGGATGAAAGAGCCAGATTAGGAATGGCTGCAGAGACCCTGCTGGGTTGTTAGTTGAGCTTTCCATCTCTCTCTCTCTCTCACTGTCTGTTTTTCTGTCTTGTTTGCAGGTTGGTGTAGAGAGGCTCCAGTTTCTCTCAAGCCCATTTACTGCCATTTTACAGCTCATTTGGGTCCAAGTGAGCAGCATGCCAGCACCTTCTCCCAGCTCTCTGTGACCCACTTTCAGCTCAGGCGGACCAATGGAATCAGACCCTCGAAAGAAGGGCGCATGCATCTGACCACGTCTGTTTTTTAAGGTTACTTGCGCCAAATTACATCAAGATGTGTGGGCTATCTCTAGTTCACATACGTAATCTCATTGGCCCAGAGAAAGGTATTGGTCACAGTCTGATGTGACTAAACAACAGGAAAGTATTAAATATTCACCATTTTTCACACTGAAACACAACAAATTCGCACCGAGTCTGATGCCAGGTTGCCTGGAAAAAGTTCAGATCCCTGAAAGAATTGTTCAGTATCCAGACAATTAAAAATCAGTGTCTGAATGAAATGTCATGTTATTGCAATATAACACTGTGGATTGCAATATCGCAATATTTTTTAGTGTGAAGAAGTACATAGTGATGCATTGGCCTGAAAAACATTTGTAAAACAAAAATTCAGATTCTCGCATTTAGAGAGACTTAAAGTCCCTCAGGTTAAAAATGCACGTTTTTTTCTCTTGGGTGTTTCTAAAAATTTGACCACTTTTGTATATCAGGAGTTGACTTTTATTAATGCTAGCAGATTTAACCTTTTTATCTTTTATTAAAACTTTATTGGAGTCTT
This sequence comes from Sinocyclocheilus rhinocerous, assembly GCF_001515625.1. Taxonomy (NCBI): domain Eukaryota; kingdom Metazoa; phylum Chordata; class Actinopteri; order Cypriniformes; family Cyprinidae; genus Sinocyclocheilus; species Sinocyclocheilus rhinocerous. Next base: position 310,404 of record NW_015652173.1, read on the forward strand.
TTATTCCTTCATCATTTATAGTTGCTATTTTTAAAATGATGTTTGTGTTATTTTATGTATTGTATCATCCAAGACTTTCAATCTTAAATATGATTACATTTTTAAAAGTATGATAAAACCGAGTGAAATTGACAAACCATTTTAATATGTATTGTGTGTTTTTTTTTTTATTACAGCTGTCAAGATGTGTGAAGACAACAACAAAAAAACAGGGTAAATATCACTGAACTGAACATTTTTATGTTCAGATTATGCCAAATTATGCAAAAAGTATGAAAAATATTTTGTGCATATAAGACATACAAGACATAACAAGACAAAGCAGTCGACCATTTCATCCCCAAAACATTTAAAATGTCATCTCCACCAAAGAATGTTAACACAATTACTTAATTTGAGATCCTATGACAAATAGCTTGTGATGTCTCTCATTTGTAATCGCCTGGATAAAAACATCTGTTAAACGAATAAATGTAAATGAGATGTGGTGGAAATGAAAAAAAAAAATGTGACCGACAAAATGTCCCATTCTTAATCCCTTCAAGCTTTTTTTCCTCATACATTTCCCTCTATTTCCATCATCCACTTGTTTATAGATCTGTTTCTATGTGTCCACTGCCTGAGATCTTTCATTTCAAGCAGGCCCGATATTACCGTTGTCTTTCTTTCCAGCTTTTCTTGCCTCCCTCCCGTTCCCCGAGCCTTGGCACACACTCCTCACAGGCTGATTTAAGGGGGAGCATTACAGTGCAGGAGATGAAATTATTTCATTCCTCTCCTCTACTGCTCTCTTCCCGCTCTTGATGGGGTCCCCTGCTGCTTCAGAGGCACGTGGGGAGAGACGTGTCCTGCGTAAGAAGCAGCTCGCTTCTAACAATGCGTTTGACCCTTCGTTCCTGCAGCAGAGGGAGCGGCTGCTTTCAGCATCAAATGATTAGTGATCTGGGGCCCTAGAGGCGTGGAACTGAGCTCGGTATACGCTCAATTTTCTGCCATCAGTGAACAGTTAATGTTAGCCTGAGTAGCAACACACACAATGGGACAAGGCAACCTCATATTCTCAGGGCGGGCATTTTAACAGGCGACTTTGATGCAAGAACTGAATTACATTATCAAAACTGGCCCCAAGAGTTTGTCAGAACTGATAATAGACTGTTTTGTTTTCCTTATTGGTTAAACAAAATGGCATTTGGCAGCATTATATTCCTTAATTGAATGGAACAGACAGAGAGTGCTATTCACAAACTAAGTGTGTTTAAATATATTCTTAATTTAGGACCAGCTCAAACTACACATTTAAATAACACTTGTAGTGGCCTTCGAAATGTCAGACTTTGTTCCGTGTTTTGTGTGTGTTTTGCTCCCCATTTGCCCTCCTTGCCCATATTTGGTTAGTTTTCCTGTTCCTGTCCTGATTATGTTGATTTAATTCCAGGTGTTCCCCGTTTATTTCCATTGATCCCAGGTGTGTCTCGTCATCCCCTCGTCTTGTCATGTGTTTAAATAGTGTTCCCTGTTTTTAGTTCAGCGTCCGGTATTGTTCATGTCTACATGTGTTACGTGCGTTTTCCGTGTGTCTTTGTAATAATTAAATTCTTTGGATTGATGTACTCCTCGTCTCCCTCCATTCCTTGCTCCTCACTCCACTCAGTAGTGCAACCGTGACAAGAAACATATAATATCTTAAAATTATATTTTATTTTTAGAAACTGCATAACTCAAAAATTCTAGTTGCACTAGAAAGTGCATGAAATTATTGTTACTTCTGTTGTGAATTGCCAGGAGATTTAGTGTGAGACTGTTTTCTTACTAACATTTAGCTACTACTAGGACATTTTAAGTTGTTCAATGTAAAAACAAACCAATTTCTGCACACATTTTTCTTGTCATTAACGCTATCTACTGCTAAAGGCATTATAGTCCAAGTGGAAAGACATATTCTTACATTTCCGCATTTTTCAATTAGCCTTTAGAATGTATCTTATAGTATTGAATATTAACATGAGTGAGATTTGATAACATTGACGGAGAAACTTTTCACCAACTGTTTTTTACAAAAAGAAAAAAATATCATATAGCTTCGAATAAAGCACACAAGTCTTTTATGGAGCTTTTTTACAGCTCAAGAGCCCTTGATTCCCATAATATTAAAAAGTACGGTAGACCGTGCTCTACAGAAAGAAAGTAACAAGTTTGGATGGACATGAGGTGAGTAGGCTAAATGATGACAGAATTGTATTTTTTACATTGGCTGAACTATCCCTCAATTCTTGGGTTCAACATTCATATTCGAAATCTAGAGAATAATAGAGTTGGCCCATTACATAATATATGAAGAGAACGAGCAGTGGGACATTGAAATTTTCTTTCTGAAAGCAATGTCTAGTACCACAGTTCCATGTCTTTCAATCCATCAACCCCTCATTCCTCATTAAATCCTACTTGTAAATGTTTGAGTAGTGTGAAGGGGCTCTCCGCTGGGCGATGGAGCTTGTTCTCTCATAGATTCTGGTCTGGTCACAAAAGTCTCCCAGTGAAACTCCCATCAGCGTTTGTGTCCCCTTTCTCAATATCTCTCTCTCTATCTCTCTCTTACACACACAAATGCACGTTCATCATGGCTGACTCCATCATTATTCTGTGGAAGGGCCGTATTAAAGATGCATCTCCACGCTCGAGACTTAAAGGGAGCGATCTGACCCCGGCAATAGCTGCTGAATTATGGAGACCACCAATGAAGTTGTTTGCCTTTGATCTGATTCGTTTCACGCACGTTTTCTCTGTGCTTTTCTCTCAGGTAGGACTGGCAGACGTATGCAAGTCGCTCTTCAAAGTACAGTGATAAAACAACGACACAATTGTATGATAATTTTATCATGTCACTGCACTATCCCCACCACTTTGTGGTGATTGCTGTGATCATCACACTTCACCTCCTCATTTTACAACATTTTGAGTGACAGAGGTTGAGATGGGTCTTATGTGTATATTTAATGGTCGCAGAAGGGAAAGTGAGTTTCAAAATGGGTGTCATTTGTCACATTTTAATAATATAGTGAGGTTTGGCGATAGGTTGGCTCAAGTAACCTCTTTCTTTCCTTATAATCTTTCCACCCGATTTCCGCTCTTTTTCTTTGGTGATCTTACGGCCCAGTCTAAAATGACACATCACGCTAAGCAATAATGACCCATATTTTGGCTTTTTGGCTGTTTAGGGAAATTGCTCCTATCCTTTTTGTTTCCCATCTGCGTCATTGTTGCAGGGTCAGATGCAGTGTGTGTGTATATATGTGTGAATTTGGAGAAGAAAATTAGATATGAGATATTCTCGAAGGTAATCAGTTTAAATGGAGAAAAAAACGCTGTAATTTTACGTCTCACACTGTGCTCAGATGTGAAAGATTTTAATATTAACATTTATTCTGAAAACGGCTGTCAAAAAAGGGTGAAAAATAACGTTTTTTGTTCCTATGTTATTTACATACAGCAATCATAAACAGCTATGAATAACCTAAATATGAGTTTCATTTACAGTAAACAGTTTATGGTAGGCTAACTTGTTTTAAAGGGGTCGTTGAATTATGCCTTGTTTGTAAACGAATCTGCAATAAAATGAAGTGAACAAAGGACCAAGTTCTTACTGACACGGTCTGAATCTTCATTAAAAATAAAGTTCATCCACTCTTTCCTAACGTTTTGAAGGAAGGAAGGCAACGCAAACACTGTTTTTCCACAGTCTGGCACTGCACAGCATCTTGCCTTCAGAGCCATCTTTATTGTTTGGTTTCTACGTAGACCGGCGCATTCGCTTCTCTCGTAAACACTACATGCACAAATCGGTGGGCGGGGCTAAACAAGCAGTGATGTCGATCTTCTTCTGTAGAGGCAGCACTTATCTACTATTTCATCATAAAATAGAACATTCCAAAAACTGTCGTTTTTGGCAGACTGCCTTCAATATAAGCTGTTTTTAGACTAACAGCAAGGTTTTGAGTTTTGAAACTTGTTTTTATATTACAATGTTGTATAGTACAATGGCTTCTAATATGTCAAAAGATCAAGGGAATTTTGGTTCCCCTTCAGGAACTCGAGCTGCGTCAAAACGATTTGTGAACGCCTTCAGCGTGACCACGCTCTGAATCACGTGTGTAATCAGTCTAATGGATGGGCGAGACGTCATGGGCGGGGTGACGTAGAGACCAGGAAGCTTAAAAGCACGTGCGGTGGATACAGCGGCAGCTTCTGTCATTCAGCAAGCACTCTATGTGTGTCAGTCCTATTTGGTGGTGTCTGTCTATCTTATCATGGCGAAAGCTACGGAAAAGATGAGACATAAGGGCGAGAGCAAGCAGCACTATAGACTGTGTGTTCCTCCCTGCCCGCGCTACATTACTGGCGGGGATACACACAGTTTATTTGTTGTTTGCTTGGGAGTGAAGCACACGGAGTCAGCTCTCGATGGAGCTGACTGCCCTCATTGCGAGTTGCTCTCATTGCGTACGCTTCGCTCCCGGAAGGCTCTCTTTGCGGAGGGAGCCTTTGCTAGCGTTCCTTGCGGTGCTGCAGAGCGGTGGTTGCGCTCATGGGGATCACAAATGGATCTGGTGGAAGGAATGGAGACGGGCGAGTCCCTTTCTTCTTCCTCACCCACCAGATCCAGCGCTCTCTCTCAATGATCGGAAGCCCGCACTGCGGTTTCTTCCCCCCAGGGAGAGGGTCGACGCTCCACCTATCTTCCTCCGAGAAGGTTGATGTGGAGGGCCCCCTTCTTCCCCCTTCTGGCCCGGTTTGGCCAAAGCTTTTCTATACCCCAGGTCGGGGTACGTACCTAAAGTTCCCTCCTCCACGCCACGGCATGTCGTGCTGCAGGTCTTCTGTCCTCCTCCCTTTCGGGACCCTAAACAGCAGAAGTTTAATTGTACATGTCCGGTGCGAGCAGAGAGCTGCCCTGTGGAGAAAGTCAGACCAGTTGCTAGTTTGCTATGGTCCTCCTAAGAAGGGTCTCCATGCCTCCGAGCAGGCCCTCAGTCGGTGGATGCCATCTCCCTAGCTTACAAGTACTCTAGTCTCCCCTCGCCCCTGGGGGTCAAGGCTCACTGTCGGGTGTTCCTCTGCAGGATATCTGCAATGCTTCGGGCTAGTCCACGCTGCTCATCTTTGTGAGGTTCTATGACCTCGATATCCGTGCCACTCCTCTGTTCTCTCGCCTTAGCTGTGCTTTTCCACACTAGGCAGGGATTTGTAGTCTGGCGGCGTGGGCATTCTTGTTCCCAAAGCGTTTTGACGCAGCTCGAGTTCCAGAAGGGGAACGTCTCTAGGTTACGCATGTAACCGTGGTTCCCCGAGGGAACGAGACACTGCGTCTCATTGCCATACTTCAGGCAACCCTGCGAGCGCTTCCTTCATTCTACCAGAAGCTGCCGCTGTATCCACCGCACGTGCTTTTAAGCTTCCTGGTCTCTACGTCACCCCGCCCATGACGTCTCGCTCATCCATTGGACTGATTACACACGTGATTCAAAACGTAGTCACGCTGAAGGCGTTCCCAAAGCGTTTCGACACAGTGTCTCGTTCCCTCGGGGAACCACGTTTACATTCGTTACGTAGAGACGTTTCTCAGTTCATGACCCCTTTAATATGCACACGCGAGTTTACTTTAACTTTGTCGTTCGTTCAGACATGAACAATTCAGTGATTCGTTTCGGTTCAGCTAGAGACTCACTCCGAATGGATCATTGAATTGGCGAGTTGTTGACTCGAGAACAGCTGTGGTCAGATGAGTCCAATAGCCTAGAATTTGTAAATGAATCATTCAGTGCAATTTGTGAACTGTTTCAACATATTCAAAAGATTCCCGTTGAAAAGAATAATTAATTTACAAATCGGACATGGCTTTTGATTCTTAGCATGGGTTTTAAACTCGTCATTTCTAAATAATGATAAACAATGTTTTGTTTGTTTTTAATTAAATGAATAAGACATTATTTTTATATCGCAATTTTTATATTTCATCTTGTTTCTAGTGTAAATATCTAAACTAAACTTTTACTTAAGAAAGAAAATTGCTTAATATAATGTTTATAACTTGTTTCCAGAGATTATATATTGTATTTTGTTCAATTTTCAGTATATTCATATTTTTCTAAGTTCGTTTATCATTTTTAAGGATAATTGATCATTTTTATCATTTATTTTTATCTTTATATTCATTTTTTAATTTGTTTTGACAAATCTAAACTAATTGAACCTTTTGCTTAAAAATTGTTAAATATATTGTTAATGCAATGGTATATATATATTTATTATGTTTTTTATTTAACGTTATGTTTTGGCGTTTTCTAAGCTTATTGTCAATTGTTCTTGCTTTAAGCATATTATAGTATTTTTTAGAATTTATTTTTATCTTCTTTATAGTGACAATATCTAAATTTATTGTTTAATAAAATAGCAATATAATGTTTATTACTTGTTTTCAGATAATTTTTTTTTTCTCAGAATTCTTTCTAGTTTTAAGAATAAAGGTCCTTGCACACTGAATCCGAAATTTTCGCATGCGTTTTTTTTTTTTTTAGTATTCATCATCCGAATTTTTTTATGATGGACGAAGGTTTCGGACTCAGTGTGCAATGGCCTTAAATCTTGCTGACATGTATTAGATTTATGCTTATATTTGTGTAAATGAATTGCACCAATTAATCACTGGTAATTGGGTAATCGGGATCAGTTTGCTTTTAATTAATATTGACTCTAATGCACCGAAGCGGTTGATAGCAAAGGGACAGAGATGACGACAGACAGGTGACAGATGGTTTCAGCCACTTCCGTCTGTGTCTTCTAATAGGTTGTCGTGGGACTACTTGATGACAGTTGCGAGTTGAAGGTGACCACAGCAGCAGAAGCGTACAGTCACTGCCACCGCGGACCTAATTAGAACCTTCCACTGACCCCCAGTGAGAGCAGACAGGAGACGCCGCACTCCTCGACCAACAAGACAGGCCCATCCTGAGCCGTTTCCCCATGTCCGTACTCTCAGATACAAATGAAGTCACCTTCTTGTTATGGTGAGTATGTGTGTACATGATTGTGTATGTGTTGTCTCCAAGGTACTGAGATCAAATGGCCTTTTCTTGCTGCTGTCAGTGGCTCAGTGTGTGCTGTGAGTTTTCTTTAAATAACAAGAGGAAGTAACCACTGGAGGATATACTGTCAACCACAGGGGAGGCTCTGGGTGAGAGGTGAACGCATCCAGTGTTTGAATGTGTTTTTTAAGTAAACAACACACTGGAAAATTCCTCCCAAGGACAGGGACTTCAAATTAGAATTGCTTTGTTTATTAAGCAATAAGCAATACACCATCAAAAATCAAATCGCACAATCAAAAATACAGTAAAAACAGTAATATTGTGAAATATTATTACAATTTAAAAATAACTGGTTTCTATTTGAATATATTTTATAACATAATTTATTCCTGTGATGCAAAGCTGAATTTTCAGCATCATTAATCCAGTCTTCAGTGTCACGTGATCCTTTATTCATTTTAATATGCTGATTTGCTGCTGCTTAAGAAACATTATTTACCATTATTTTCATTACTATTACTATTAATATTTTCATGACTTTTTGTTTTCATCAAAATCTTGATGATTTTATCATTTGATTCATGATTTTTTGATGAATAGAAAGTTAAAATTATATATATATATATATATATACAGTGGGTACGGAAAGTATTCAGACCCCCTTAAATTTTTCACTCTTTGTTATCAAATCATTATTAAGTAAAGATCATATCAGATGAAGATATGAAGATATTTTGTAAATTTCCTACCATAAATATATCAAAACTTAATTTTTGATTAGTAATATGCATTGCTAAGAACTTCATTTGGACAACTTTAAAGGTGATTTTCTCAATAATGTTTTTTTTTTTTGCACCTTATTTTTTTGCATTCCAGATTTTCAAACAGCTAAATATTGTCCTATCCTAACCAACCATACATCAATGGAAAGCTTTTTTATTCAGCTATCAGATGATGTATAAATCTCAATTTCAAAAAAGTGACGCGTATGACTGGTTTTGTGGTCCATGGTCACATATATATAAACTATTGTAAAATGTAAAAGTAAAATGTATTTACTGTCACTTTTGATCAATTTTATGCTTTCTTGTTGAATAAAGAACAAAAGTTAAAAAACTTTTTGACTTTAATTAATGTTTAACAGCCACTGACTTCACTATTTTAAAGCCATCATTCACATTTAAAAAGTAATTCTTAATAATAAAAATAATTTTAAATAATTCAAATTAAAATAACTAATAATTAATAATATAATAATATTTCTAGTTGTTCACGATTACAGGATAAGGCTAAAAACAGCAATTTCTAACCAATAGAATATTTTAGAGCTCAACATAACTAGAGAACAATAAGGGAAATGAAAAATTTGACATTTGTATTATATATATATATATGTATATATAACGAAATATGCTTTATTTTATTCATCTGTAATTGTTCTTAAAATGTCACGAGAGTTTTTTGCTATTGCAGCAGTTAGAGATCCATCCGTGCTGGATATATTGGTCCGGGTCGCTAAAGACACGAATATGTAATAATGATTGGCAAAACATTCATGCATTTAAGGGTTAAACCACTAATCTAAAGTAGTCTTGAGAGGTCTATGTACAAGAACAGTTTTAGGCAAAAGTTGCTCTTACTTTTCTTCTCTTATTAAAATGTTTGTTTGAAGATGGATGCCATTGTCTTTGAAGAGGAAGTTTCCAGAGCCTCGCCTCGACCCCAAAAATGTGGCGTCAGTGAAAAGCTCTGAATGTCATCTTTAGAGCAGGTATTATATTTAGTAACATGTTTTAAAATAATTTATATACAGTACATATTGGGTTCTGAACCAGTGCCCTTGCATGATAAACAAAACCGCACCATCAGGTGAACGCATCTACACTCATGTGAAACTATAAGTGTTCAGAACAGCCACTGACAGCCACTTAAAGATAATGGTTGTTTTGTACTTGTTTTTCCTGCCAGAAATACAAATGCGGTACAAATAGGCACTATTTGATTAATGGATGTTACACAGTAATGTCAATAAGTCCCAGTAGAGTTTAACAAAGCAGAAATAGATACAGGAAGATAAAACACACGCTGACATAATGCCAAACATGCCCTGATTCCTAATTACAGACTCTCTTATATTAGATACATAACACCCAGCCGGCATCAATCATAATGTTTACAGTCACGCTCATCCTTTTGTGCTCGTACAATGATCATTTATTTAGCCGTCCATCTGTGTTTGTTATAGGGGTGATAAGGAAGTGTGTGGGGGGGGGGGTTTAAATGAAAGCCGAACAGCTAATGTAATTGAAATGAATCTGAAGTGCAGGTATATAGCGGAGCTCCACGCTTTACGCTCATCATGACCATAACTAGGCTTGCTTTATAATAAAGGCAGCATAGATGGGCTCAGATTTACAGTGTCGTGCACGAGGAATGCAGTCAGACGAGGCCTGCAATGTCATTTTGAAGGTCGTAAACAATGTTGCAGCCCTCCGTGCTAATTTTATTGATGGCTTGCTTGTGCAGGAGTCTACGAGAGAAAGAGAGAGAGTGTGTTTGCAGTTGTGTTCAGGCTGTATAGACTGAGATTCCAGTTCGGCTGTAATTGAATGATGTGTGTGTGTGTGTGTGTGTGTGTGTGTGTGTGTGTGTACCTGTTTTTCTATTCTGGTGGGGACTTAAACCTGAATACACACAGACTCATGGGGACTCGTGTCACGGTGGGGACCTAAATTGAGGTCCCCACGGGTAAACAAGCTAATAAATCACACAGAATTAAGTAAGTTACTAAGTTTTTTCTAAAATGCAGAAAGTTTCCTGTGAGGGGTAGGTTTAGGGGTAGGGTTGGTGTAGGACAATAGAATATACGGTCTGTACAGTAGAAAAACCATTACGCCTATGGAGAGTCCCCACAAGGATAGCAAACCAGACATGTGTGTGTGTGTGTGTGGTTGTGAGATTGCAGAGTTGGATACGATGAGTGTCTATACATGAATATGAGGTCCTAATGTCTGAGTCTACTTTGTTCTAATTTAATTAAAAAGAACATAATTACAAATTATGGAAGAAAGCCTGACTGCCTTTAATCTCATAAACAAATAATAACTGAAATTACTGTTAAAGTTAAAGTATTACTGTCCCCAAACTTTTGAACGGTCATTTTTATCAGCTACTGACATTTAAAAATTAGTGATTCTTAATAATTAAATAATAATTATAATAAATAATTAAAATAATTAATAATGGTGTAGTAAATCAGCTCAACAGGGAAATATTTATGACTAATTATAACTGGTTATGATTAATAATAAATATTTAGATTATATCTTCGAATTAACTGTAGCAGAATCAATATTACAATTATTTGATCTGTCCGTCCAC
>NW_015652173.1:321071-324524 GCF_001515625.1 Sinocyclocheilus rhinocerous
TTTTTGAATTGAATATATATATATATATATATATATAACAAACTTGCATAATATTTTAAAGATTATTAATTTCCATGATTTTTCAGGTCTAGAAATCCAAAAAATAAATAAAACTTCAACAAAGACAACATGAATAATGTGTATCAATATTAAGCTGATTTTAATTTAAATTATCATCTTTGTGATGATAAAAATGATGGTAAAATACAATATTTAAATATTTTATTTTATTTAATTCTTGTTGACAAAATGTGCATTTTTGTTGACAAAAATTACAGTAGATGCCATTTTAGTCAGAGTAAAGTGCCTAAAAATAATATGGCATAATGAAATATTGACTTAATTTAAAGGGTATTTTGTCAGAAGAAATAATTATTATTATTTAATTTGAATAATATTATGCCTAAGTACTGCAACTTTGGAAAAGGCACTATATAAATTTAAAAAAAAAATTAATTTATTTGTTTGTTTGTTTGTTTGTTTGTTTAGTGACCTAAATACTCTTTGTTTTAAAATGTTTCAAATCCTAAAACTTTGAACTTTTGAATTCTAGATTTTCGATGCAACTCTACGTGTTTACGCGGGTGTTTACATAAACGTGCATCTCCTTGTACCTCTTCGAGTGTTTATACCTGATCAGAGTCTTCGTAATCTATACTCTATCCCCCCGGCTCTCTCTCCATCCTCCTTTAAAACTCTTCTTTCATTTAAAGCTTAATCTCACAAAGCTCCACCGAGCACATATTTTTCATTTGATTACCAGGGGACACCGAGAGAGATGGGCGCCGCAGATGGCACCATTGCCACGGTGATAACATCATCTCTAGGATGATAGAACCATCTCCACGGCAACCCGATCAAGTATCGTGGTAGGTGTTGGTAAAAAAAGGCTGTATAGGAACCATTAAATCGTCTGTGGTAAAGCATAACACTAAACATGTCATCAAACGCTGAATTCTGGCTCAGTGTGTGCTGTAAGATTACACAGCTGATATCAGAGCTGTTTGCATATGCAAATGCTTTCCACCACAGAGAGACGGGGGAAAAGGAGACATTTATTCCCGTCATGATCCTGGGTCATTTTGCAGGAACATTAGGACATCTACTATTGCTCGGTTTTTTGATATAACATGAAATTACTCAGTTCATAGCAAGTTTATATTTAAATGATTTTTTTTATTATTAATTAATTAAATAAATTGTTTTACTGTTTACACTACCATTTAAAAGTTTGAGTTCTGTGAGATATTATTTTTAAAACAAATGAATACTTTTATTCAGCAAGAACAAACATATTTCACGCATTGTATTGTATTTTTATGAAATAAATGTAACCTTAGTGAGCATAAGAGACTTTGAAAAACATTAAAACATCATACTGACCCCAAACTTTATTAGTGTTCAATAGACATCCAATAGCTATCTTGTAGACTTTAATGAATATATCTACACAGTAATGTTTAAAACCAAACATATCTTGAAAAATATTTACTAAAGTAAATAGTGTGACAACTTGCCCCGGTCTTCCCTACTGCTGGAGCAACAGTTGTAGCATAATTTTAGATTCTAGCATCAATAAAATGAGCTCATTTCAAAGTTTACTGTTGTTTTTGTTACCCTAATTTCTAATGTTAGATACTAACTACCAGAAATCACCTCAGAAAAGGAAGCTAGCATGCTTCTGTCCAGTTGTACAGGGTTGGGAAGGTTACTTTGTTATGTAATAGGTTACAGATTACAAGTTACCCTATTTAAAATGTAATAAGTAGTGTAACTATTTCAATTGTTTTTTTAAAGTAATATAACTGATTACATTGGATTACTTTTTGATTACTTTTCTCAAATTCTAACAAATGTTTTCAACTGTTAATCATTTCAAACATTTAAACCTGGCGGGGTAAGCCTTTCAGTAGTACTCAACACTGATTACTGTCAAAATCCTCAAAAATCCACTTGAATTAAGATTATAAAAATTTAATTTTAAAAAACAGTCATCACAAAATTAGACTTTAGCACCTCTTTTTACTTTGAGATCATTCTGAGGTTAAATACTGATTTAAAATCATAACAAGCAATAGTAAATAGTAATACAAGAAGTAGATGTAACTTACATAACGTCATTAGACGTAACTAGTTACTCCCCAACACTGCAGTTGTTATGCTAACCAGATGCGCTTGCTAAACACAGAGCCATATATACGATTCTGGAACATTCTGATCATCTGAACCATATAAAAGTCATAAGGTATTTTCTATTGGCCCCAAAGGGACTGTGCTATGCCCTTTAGTGGCTGGCTTTTGCGCTAATAACACAGCTTTCCTGAATTAAATTTCTCTCTGTCTCTCTAACGAGGTAACCTTTCCAAATGCCCACTAATAATATTACATTTCCTCCTTTTGGGCCTAGTGAGAGGCCACAGGGAGAGCTGGAGCTCCAGGACTCCTTTATATGAGCTAGCTGGGAGAACAAGAGTGTGAGAAATGCTTCTATGTCAGACAGATGCACGTAAATACAAATACAGGGCTGACCTGTCCTATGTAGCCCTTTTAAGACAGCCTAAATTGGTTTTAGTCTTAGGTGGTCTGTTGGCTGTTGGGTTTAGAGCAAATTTCAGCTGGTCAGGCTGGGAAACCAGCTGGACACCCAAGCTAAACCAGTCAAACACCACTTTAGTTAATCTGGGAGACCATATAGACCAACAAACCAGCTCAGGCTGGTTTTTGTTGAATTAGGTGGTCTATTGGCTGGTTTTAGAAAGGTTTAGGACACTTTTCAACTGAACTGGGCAACTGAGCTGGGAAACCAGCTGAATGCCCAAGATAAACCAGCTAAACAGCAGTTTAGTCCGACTGGGAGACCATTTTAGTACAGCAAACCAGCTAAGGCTGGTTTTCTAGCATTAGGTGGTTCGTTGGCTGGTTTTATAGGGGTTTTGGGCACTTTTCAGCTGGTCAGGCTAGGAAACCAGCTGGATGCCCAAGTTAAACCAGCTAAACACTAGATTGGCCAGGCTGGGAGAACAGTAAACCAGTTTAGGTTGGTTTTCTAGTCTTAGGTGGTCAGTTGGCTGGCTGTACTGGGGTTTTACCAGTTTAGTCAGGCTGGGAGACTGACCATCGTAGACCAGCAAACCAGCCTAGACTGGTATTCAGTGGTCCATTGGAGGGATTTGGAGCACTTTTCAGCTGGTCAGGATGAGAAACCAGCTGGACGCCCAAGCTAAACCAGCCAAACAACACTTTAGTCTAGAGGTCTGCTACTCGTGCTACCCGTGCTGTGTTGTCGTTGTCGTGTGCACTAATGTGTGTGCGTGCGTGCATCTATGAAAGCAGCGTAGCCTACTGCATATAGTTTTAGTTTAGCTATAAACCCGAGCCCGACCCGAACCCGAAGCTATTCATTAAACATTAACCCGAACCCGACCCGAAAACCGAAAGTATTTCAGGACGGAC
>NW_015652173.1:324617-324880 GCF_001515625.1 Sinocyclocheilus rhinocerous
TGGTCGGGTTCGGGTTAATGTTTAATGAATAGCTTCGGGTTCGGGTTCGGGTTCGGGTCGGGCTCTGGTTTATAGCACAACACAGCACGGAAACTTTTATTAGTAAAATAGCTTTGACAAGCTACTGACTCGCAACTTTATATTTCTCTGCAATGAGGGGGTAAAATCGCTGTTTTTGAAGTAACTAAGCCTCATTGCTTGTAGAGAGAGGCGCACAGACGCAGGTTCACACATGCAACTTTCATCTCTCTCTCTCTCTCTCT
>NW_015652173.1:326356-342846 GCF_001515625.1 Sinocyclocheilus rhinocerous
CTACGCTGCTTTCATAGATGCACGCACACACATTATTGCACACGACAACACAGCACAGAAACTTTTATTAGTAAAATAGCTTTGACAAGCTACTGACTCGCAACTTTATATTTCTCTGCAATGAGGGGGTAAAATCGCTGTTTTTGAAGTAACTAAGCCTCATTGCTTGTAGAGAGAGGCGCACAGACGCAGGTTCACACATGCAACTTTCATCTCTCTCTCTCTCTCTCTCTCTCTCTCGCTAATTCAAATAAATGATATAATTAATTAATTTAAATAAATGTGATCTTACCACACTGCATCTCTGTGTCTGATTTAAAGCAGGCCGAATGCTAACGAGCCTTAACTGACCATTTATGGAAAATGACCATAATTCGCACGATGGAAGAATTAGCGTCTTGTCGTATACAACCATTCAAAAACTCGGCAGAATTTATGTGACCGCTGCACCTGATGTGCATAAACTTTTATAACTGATAAGTGTTTTTTCTTTTGCCTTGTGAACTGGCCTAGCCTTAATGATTCTGTTTCTTTACATGTATTTGTTTACTGACCGTTGCATGCAGTCGTGAAATACAGCATTTTTTTTAATTGGCTATTCGTTGTGGGGGGAAAAAAAAGATTTTGGGTTCGGGCTCTAAATTTAACTGTGCCGGGTCGGGTCGGGTCAGACAATCTCGGGTACAGGTCAGGTTCGGGCTTCAGTTTAAAGTCCGTGCAGACCTCTTTAGTCATTCTGGGAGACCATTGTAGTACAGCAAACAAGCTAAGGCAGGTTTTCTAGTATTAGGTGGTTCATTGGCTGGTTTTAGAGGGGTTTGGGGCACTTTTCAGCTGGCCAGGCTAGGAGACAATCTTAGACCAGAAAACCAGCTTAGACTTGTTTAGACAGTGTTTTGGACCAGGAAAGACAATAAACTGCTAAATGTGATGGCATAATCAGCAACAACTAGGCAAAAAAGAAACATTGAATCCATATGAATAATTAATGTTCCAGTACATGCTGCGAGGAGGGCAAATGTGACTGAACCACCAAAATCTTCTTATTTTTTTCAGCACTATTTAGTTGCACTAAGACTCGTTTTAAGAAGTGCATTTATGGAAAGACTCCGGCGCACCACGTCACGTCTGTTTTCATTTGCACCGTTCTGCACTCACAATTGTGTTGAGACAGAATGAAATGGCTGGTGAGACATTTTTTAAGGGGCTTTCGTTTTTTAACACTGAGCTTTATTTTCCCGCTCTGCATTGGAGGTGATGGGGGGAGAGATGAGATGTGAATGAACACATTGAACAGCACCTAAATAATCTACGGCTTAACTGTAAGAGCCCAGGAACGAAGGCTATAGCCACAGAGGAGGCTGATGCGACAGCTCAGTTTCCACGTTATCGTGCTACACAAAAGCACGTCTTTTATCCGTGGCACTGAATAGGCTCGTATCTGCCTTTCTAGGAAAAAGATTAGCAAGCGAGCACGAGGCTGAGAAAATGCACCGCTCGTACATTTGTATTATTTTTTTTGCGTACTTGTGTGTGGTGACACTTCAGAAAACAAAAATAAACATCAATAAGTGACGAGCTTTGAATCTTCTCCTTATGAGATGTGGCAAGATTACACATCTCATTCCAGGTATTTCTAGTTTTGTTCCAGGTTTGAATGAATTACGAGTTTCTCCGAGGGTCATAATTATGCCATGATCCCAGCCCTGTTTCCCACAAAGAGTAATTTCCTCCCATGAAAGGATCTAGTTCAGAAAGCGTCTTCAAAAGTCATCATTCAATGTTTTTTGTCTGGAAATCTGTGCAGGATACAGAGTGTACAAACAGCCCCGGTGATGTGCAGTCGTGTGGGTTCGGAGACAAAGACATAGTGCCGTTCCTTTCTGCCTTCCGCTCCGGTTTTCCCCACAGCATGCGGACATTAATCACAAGGAGGATGTGGCATTGACAGACAGCTGGATATCCCAGCATGCACGCTGGGAGAAAACTTCATTTTTCTCAGCCTCCCTCCAATAAATTCCAGCCGATACAGCTTGTACCCTAATTCTGAAACACTTTTCAGGGCCTGTTCTGTATTCCATATAGCTTATAATAATGGCTTTTAATAAGCATAATTTGTTTGCTATTGCATAAACATCAGTATATTTTTGTAATTACTTTACATGACATTTTTCTTTGAAAGGATGACGTCTATGAAAAATTATATCTGAAAAACTATATCTGTGTACAATATTTGCAGGTTGTATATTGTAAAGATGATGTACAATATTTGCACATATTTTTATGTATGTGTGTGCGTGTGTGCGTGTGTGCGTGTGTGTGCTATGTATGTGTTTTTAGACAAACACTTCTTACAGACATTCATTTTGCAAGTTTTTTTATTTTATTTTATTTATTTTATTTATTTATTTATTTGTTTATTTTTACTTACTTACTTATTTGTGACCCTGGACCACAAAACCAGTCATAAGGGTCAATTTTTTTAAATTGAAATTTATGCATCATCTGACAGCTGAATAAATGAGCTTTCCGTTGATGTATGGTTTGTTAGGATAGATACAACTATTTGAAAATCTGGAATCTGAGGGTGCAAAAAAATCAAAATATTGAGAAAATCGCCTGTAAAGTTGTCCAAATGAAGTTCTTAGCAAAAAGTAAGAAAAAATCAAAGTATTGAGAAAATCGCCTTTAAACTTGTCCAAATGAAGTTCTTAGCAATTTACTAATCAAAAATTAAGTTTTGATATATTTACGGTAGGAAATTTACAAAATATCTTCATGGAACATGATCTTTACTTAATATCCTAATGATTTTTGGCATAAAAGAAAAATCGACAATTTTGACCCATACAATGTATTGTTGGCTATTGCTACAAATATACCCGTGCAACTTATGACTGGTTTTGTGGTCCAGGGTCACATTTAACCAGTTGCAGTCCTGGCTTATCTTAACAGTTTAGTATCATAATATATATCAGCTAGGTCACCACTTAATTCATTCATTTATTCATTAATTCATTTGGGAGTTGTATTTAAAATCCACATGGGTTAAACATCTGAGGTTTGAGCATATATGACGCTTCCATATATTGGTCCATGGAAACATCATTCTGATATGCTGAATTGTAACATCAAACAAGGAATGTTCTGGCAATGTATCACAAGCAAGCAAATGCTCTGAAACTGACTTACATATGAAACAAGGCACATCAAACATATACCTTATTGTTGTATATTTGCTGTCAGGGATTGCAACTGACAGTAGATTGTACAGGTATAGTACAATCTATACAGGTACATGTTTGTTAAATGATTGGTTTGATTTATGAATTCAACCAAGATACTGTATGTGTGCCATGCAGTGAAAGCAGTAGGATGTGCATTTGTTCCACAGGTGTACAACATCTCACAGTTGGTTTCCCACTGATTTGAAGACTCATTATTTCAGGTAAACAGGTGGGGAAGTGCTACGGTGAAATCCCAGGAGAACTGGAGCATTAACACAGTCCAATCAGACGCCACTTGTTGTTTAGGGTGATTTTAAGTGCTGTAGGTTGTGATGATGTCTCCCAGCACTGATTGATTGAGATAAAATACCTCCTCGCTCTCTCCTGTCTCCTACTCCATATCTCTCCAGTTTATCGCCTCCTTTTTCATTTTCTCCCAAAGGATTTGCCGCCTTTCCTTGGATTTTCCAGGACTCGAGCCTAAGAGCTCCTTTCAGCAGAAATGAGCACAAGATCTGAGATTTGCAGCTGAGCTCTATAAGTGTGCTTACATGCATATAAAAAAGTAGTTTTAATGCATAAGAGCATGCACATACTTGAAGCGATAGCTCACCAAAAAAATGAATGAATTAAATTAGTTATTCACTGAAAATCTGTCTCTTCTTGACATGTTTATAAGAGAAAGCGTTATTATTGATTATGGACTTAAAGCACCTTCATGGTTAATTTGTTTCTTACAAACACGCAGCTTTTCGCTTCACAGAACAGTAATTGATAGACTGGAGTCGTGTGGATTACTTGTGGATTATTGTGATGTTTTTATCAGCTGTTTGGACTCTCATTCTGACGGCGCCCATATTGGTAAACATTAGTTAATGCATTGACTAATATTAATTAACAATAAGCAATACATTTGTTACAGTATTTGTTCATTTTTGTTAACATTAGTTAATAAAAATACAACTGTTTAATTATAGTTTATGTTAAATCTGGACCATTAAGTAATATTAACAGATACAACTTTTAATTGTATTATTATTTGATAAAGTAAATATTGCAAATTACATTAACTAAGATAAATAATTTCTTTAAGAAGTATTTTCATTATTAGTTCATTTTAACTAATGTAGTTAAATAAAGTTAACAAATGGAAAGTGTTACAGGTGTAATTCCTGTTAAAACAAATGTAATAAAATATTTAACTAAATGTAATGTATATAAAATATAAAAGTATAAAATAATATAGACTATAAAGTAAATACTTAAAATTGTATTACATTTTATAAAATATTAAAGTATACAGTATATATATACTATATATATATATATATAAACTAATATCAACTAACAATGAGCAATACATTTGTTACAGCATTTATTAAACTGTGTTAATGTAAGATCGTAAAAACACATCTGTTCATTGTTGGTTTATATTAAGTTAGATCCATTAAATAATATGAACAGGTACACCTTTTGATTTTAATAATGTATTAGTAAATGTTAAAATGAACATTAACTAAGATTAATAAATGCTTTAGAAATATGTTTCAATGTTAATTCATGTTAACTAGAATGTTCTTGGAACATGGAGTATAGTAAGTAAATATTATCTTAGCTTGAAAATAAATATAGCTTCAAAAGTTTCTAATTTTACCTTGATAATATGTCCACATGTCTCACTTTCAAAGTGATCACATCATTATCTAATGTTTTGCTGTGCCAATCTGTTTTCTTAGTTGCATCATAGGAATTGCTGCCAGGGCAAATAGGCATAAGAGAAAAAGGATGAGAGTAAGGCAGCAGTGGATGTATGATGGATAGAGATGGCGAGAGAGTGGGAACAAAACAGAATAACACACAACAATGGTAAGAAACAGGGTAGGAACGTGTTTGCAGCACCACATGGCTCACCTCTGTACTGAAATTACCTTTTCTCTTCAGCTCAGATCCACAAAACCCCCACAGCCAGCAGAACCCAGACAATTAATGTGTTTCTGTTATCCAGTCAGTCCAGCTCCATGTCTTTTCTCCTTTAGCCCCATGGAGCAGATACATCTCTGTGGGATCTGCCCTCACCAGCGCAATCAACCCAAACAAAGCCGCGTGATCAAAGTATACTGCAGCATAAACAAAGCTCGAGAGCCCTGTTCGCCTCGCTCAAGCTCAGAGTTTTTGATGATGAAAAGCCACTCAGTGTTCTTACATCTGAAAATGAACTATTTGAAAACATCATGGTAATTTATTTGGTGCATTTGAAAGAAAAGATGTGAGTTTATTTGAAACTTTGCACTCACAAAAACTTTACTGGACATAAAAAATAAAGGTTCCGAAAAGAGTTTTTTAGCTTGATCTTGTAGAGGAACCTTCAAAAAGTGCCGTAGAACTTCTTACAACACTAAATTACTTTTAAAGATTCTATAGCTTCATTGGCACTTAGAATGTTTATAAATTCCAGTGAAGCCATAGAAGAAACTTAAGTTCCTGTGGTGGTACCATGACGCCATAGAAGAATCGTTACATTACATGTTTTGAAATTGATGAACGTTTCATGGCTTAATTGCTGCTTAGAACATGTATAAGTTTCCATAATGCTGTTGAAGATTTTTCATTTTGAAGATGTTCCCTTAATGCCATAGAACAATTATTATATGACATCATAGGAATTTATGAAACCTTTGACTATGACACCAAAGCCATAAAATGTTCATAAGTTCATAAAAAATGTAATGTAATGATTCTTCTATAACATTATGGCACCATATAAAGGTTCTATGGAACCACAGGCTTCAATGGTACTTCCATTGGCATTATAGAAACTTGTAATAGCTCTAATGAAGACATAACCTTAAGATTCTACAGTCCGATGCCGTAGAAGAACCTTAATAAGTTTCTGTGATGTCATATGATCATTCGTTTGTAGCATTATAAGGCTCTTTTGCACTGGAGGTACCT
Source organism: Sinocyclocheilus rhinocerous (assembly GCF_001515625.1). Classification (NCBI taxonomy): domain Eukaryota; kingdom Metazoa; phylum Chordata; class Actinopteri; order Cypriniformes; family Cyprinidae; genus Sinocyclocheilus; species Sinocyclocheilus rhinocerous. The sequence continues at coordinate 332,536 of NW_015652173.1, forward strand.
TTCCATAGTTCCTAAAACTATTGGCGGAAGTTCCTGCTTTTTGGCCCCCGAGGGAGAAATTGGTTCTCCAGGAACAACCCTGCTGGCTAGTTCCTATAACTAAGTTCCTAGAACTATGCGGTGCAAAAGCGCCTATAGGAACATATAATGTTCTATAGTACCACAGGAACTTAAAAAGTTTCCTCCGTGGCTTCACTGGAACTTAAGAGGGTTCTTCTGTGGCATTATGGGAATATATAATGGTTCTATGGCACCACAGGAACCTAAACAGTTTCTTTCCTGGATTTATTAGAACTTATAAAGGTTCTAAAATCCAATAAAGCCGTAGAACCTTCATAAGCTCTAATGCAGCCATAGAATGTTTGCAAGTTGCTATGATGCCATGTAATGATTCTTCTATGGAATCTGGGAATTTATAACAGTTCTATGCTCCAGTGATACCATACCTTCATAAGTTTCCACGATGCCTTAGAAGAACCTCTGTATGACTTCATTAGAACTTGTAAATGTTCTACGTTGCTATAATGCCATACAAGACATATTTGTAGTTCGTACGATGCTGTAGAACCTTTTATAGCCTTAAGAAGTTCTGTAAAAAACCTGAATACGTACAGGAGGGCATTACTTTTCCTCTGTTAACAGACTGATATCTAGATCTTTAGATACGTAGCTGATCTGAAGAACCTATACTGTAACATCAAGAACTTTTAATCTTCAAAAGAACCTTATAACCAAGAACCCATAGAGCGAAATATACAGTAGTTCTCGATGTGAAGAGGTTTCGCTACTCAGCGTAAGTGTGTACACACTCATGCACTTTATTGCCAATTTCCATCATACTCTGTCCGTGCGTGAGAGAGAGAAGGAGAGGTGGGCTTTACTCATAAATTCCACATTCTTCTGCTTGGTGATGTGGTGTGAATGTAAAACAGCCCTGTGGAGTGAGCGAGAGGAGAGTGCTGGGAAACCAGCGGTGGTAATATCTGCTGTCTCACCTCAGCGCCTCTCCTCATCTCTCCTTGATTAGCTGCAGAAACGCAGTTTACTCTTCACCCCTAATGAAGAGAAAAATAGATATGTGTGTGTTTGGTGTGGGGGGTTGAAGGAAGAGAGGAAAAAGAGGCACTGCAGCTTGTTTTGGTGAGTCGTCCTTCCCTTATCTTCAGGCAATCTGTTAAAGGAATCGCTGACCACCAGCTGAGAGAAACACACTCGCGTTAAAGTGCACTCTGGTCTGCCACAACCTTTTTGAGTCCTAATTGAGGATGACAAGGCAAAGTGTTTTTTTGACACTTCCTTAAGGCATGAAAAATCCCCATAAGCACTTCCTGGAACAGACACAACACTCATTAAAAGGGTTCAACCTAATGTCTGTGTGCCACAATAGTGTGATATTTTATTTAGATATCATATTTTATAGCTTTATTGCCCCGGCTTGCCTGCTTGGCTTACATTGCAAGTGGATTACTGTAAATACACTACTTGTTCCTTTTTACAAACTGAGGGATGAGTCTAAACTAGATTTGTATTTCCTGAAGGAAATACCAGTGCTTGCATAAGAATAGTGTTACAATTTTAGGTAAGCTAAGGTTTGAGGTCTAAATATCAGCATGTCTGTGTTTTGGCTAATATTCACATAAACATATTTGCAAGTTTGATATTGATTAATTGTTCTACAATAGTTCAGTATTCATCTTACATTTCAATCACAATATTGGTCTATTTTTGCAATATTTATTATTAAATATTGTCTATTTTTGCTCTGCCAACTAAAATAGTTACAAATGAGCCCAAAACAGATGCCAATACGAAAATTAACCATGGTTTTATTACATTAAAATTGTAGTAGGCCTAGCCATGTTTTTTAATGGATAGATCACCATTTACAGTATAACCACAGTTTTACTACAAATACCATGGTTAGTGTAACAAAACCATGGTTAATTTGTGGTTACCATGGTTTAACTATGTTAAACTTTTTTGAAGTAAAACCATGGTTAATTTTCATAAGGGCATTCCTAAATGAATCATTTTGAATGAATCATCTGAATGAATTTGGAACAACATGCTGTCGTATAATAACTTGTTGTAAAACTATTTATTTATTTATCTTTATTTTATTTTATTTTATTTATTTATTATTATTGACTTTCAAGGCACTGAATGAATCAGTGTTTTTAAATAAATCGCTTAATAGAATCATTCTCTGAATTTGAAATAGAATACTACCATTTTCCATTTATTATTTCTCTCATAACTTTACATGGCAGAAATAGTAAGAATTAGTGCTGTCAAATGATTAATCGCGATTAATCGCATACAAAATAAAAGTTTTTGTTTGCATAATATATGTGTGTGTTCTGTGTATATGTATTATGTATATATAAATACACATACAGTATATATTTTGAAAATATTCAGCTGTTTGGACTCTCATTCTGACGGCGCCCATTCACTGCAGAGGATCCATTAGTGAGCAAGTGATGTAATGCTAAATTGTTTATGCAATTCAAATACATACAGTAAATCTTACATTTACTGTAGACCTAAATATTTTTTTAAGCGCATCAGATGCCAGTCTACTATCCATTTAAATCCACATTTAACCTGTCTCAAAGTATTTTCATGCAGAGATCACACTGTCAGTCATCCTCCATTACAACTTTATTGCGACATTACGACTCAGGAGCTGGTTGGTCCTCTGCAGGCATGTTGTATATTTATGGGGGAGAGAGGCTGACGTTAATGAAGCTGCGCAGACCAGACCCGACAGGCAGCGCTTTCCACCGCAGGCTCGCTCTAATCTCCGTTAAAATAAAAGATAATGAAGCATTTAAACCATCTGAACCTCTTTCAGCCTGTGGCTACACAGAGAGATTTGATATGGAGAGACAAGGCAAGAAGCGATCTGGGGGAGGGAGGAGGCTGTCATTGTTGGGTCAGAACAGTTGATCAGCCTCAAGGCCTGCAGCTGCAAGCTGTGAAGGAGGTGGTGATGCTTGTGTGCCGTGCTATGTGTGTGAGCAGGTTTGTGAATTTTTACAAATATAGTAAAACATGTTGAAACATGAATTTTTGAGAGGTTTTCACTATCTGAACACCTCGTAAATCCTGTTTTGCTCCAAATATTATTTTTTCTATGAGGACATGGTTTAGAGCTAAGGCTAATTATATAATATATTATATTTAAAAATACAAAAGTATAAAACATTTATTTAAGTATAAAATAATATAGACTATAAAGTAAATACTTAAAATTGTATTACATTTTATAAAATATTAAAGTATACAGTATATATATACTATATATATATATATATAAACTAATATCAACTAACAATGAGCAATACATTTGTTACAGCATTTATTAAACTGTGTTAATGTAAGATCGTAAAAACACAGCTGTTCATTGTTGGTTTATATTAAGTTAGATCCATTAAATAATATGAACAGGTACACCTTTTGATTTTAATAATGTATTAGTAAATGTTAAAATGAACATTAACTAAGATTAATAAATGCTTTAGAAATATGTTTCAATGTTAATTCATGTTAACTAGAATGTTCTTGGAACATGGAGTATAGTAAGTAAATATTATCTTAGCTTGAAAATAAATATAGCTTCAAAAGTTTCTAATTTTACCTTGATAATATGTCCACATGTCTCACTTTCAAAGTGATCACATCATTATCTAATGTTTTGCTGTGCCAATCTGTTTTCTTAGTTGCATCATAGGAATTGCTGCCAGGGCAAATAGGCATAAGAGAAAAAGGATGAGAGTAAGGCAGCAGTGGATGTATGATGGATAGAGATGGCGAGAGAGTGGGAACAAAACAGAATAACACACAACAATGGTAAGAAACAGGGTAGGAACGTGTTTGCAGCACCACATGGCTCACCTCTGTACTGAAATTACCTTTTCTCTTCAGCTCAGATCCACAAAACCCCCACAGCCAGCAGAACCCAGACAATTAATGTGTTTCTGTTATCCAGTCAGTCCAGCTCCATGTCTTTTCTCCTTTAGCCCCATGGAGCAGATACATCTCTGTGGGATCTGCCCTCACCAGCGCAATCAACCCAAACAAAGCCGCGTGATCAAAGTATACTGCAGCATAAACAAAGCTCGAGAGCCCTGTTCGCCTCGCTCAAGCTCAGAGTTTTTGATGATGAAAAGCCACTCAGTGTTCTTACATCTGAAAATGAACTATTTGAAAACATCATGGTAATTTATTTGGTGCATTTGAAAGAAAAGATGTGAGTTTATTTGAAACTTTGCACTCACAAAAACTTTACTGGACATAAAAAATAAAGGTTCCGAAAAGAGTTTTTTAGCTTGATCTTGTAGAGGAACCTTCAAAAAGTGCCGTAGAACTTCTTACAACACTAAATTACTTTTAAAGATTCTATAGCTTCATTGGCACTTAGAATGTTTATAAATTCCAGTGAAGCCATAGAAGAAACTTAAGTTCCTGTGGTGGTACCATGACGCCATAGAAGAATCGTTACATTACATGTTTTGAAATTGATGAACGTTTCATGGCTTAATTGCTGCTTAGAACATGTATAAGTTTCCATAATGCTGTTGAAGATTTTTCATTTTGAAGATGTTCCCTTAATGCCATAGAACAATTATTATATGACATCATAGGAATTTATGAAACCTTTGACTATGACACCAAAGCCATAAAATGTTCATAAGTTCATAAAAAATGTAATGTAATGATTCTTCTATAACATTATGGCACCATATAAAGGTTCTATGGAACCACAGGCTTCAATGGTACTTCCATTGGCATTATAGAAACTTGTAATAGCTCTAATGAAGACATAACCTTAAGATTCTACAGTCCGATGCCGTAGAAGAACCTTAATAAGTTTCTGTGATGTCATATGATCATTCGTTTGTAGCATTATAAGGCTCTTTTGCACTGGAGGTACCTTTCCATAGTTCCTAAAACTATTGGCGGAAGTTCCTGCTTTTTGGCCCCCGAGGGAGAAATTGGTTCTCCAGGAACAACCCTGCTGGCTAGTTCCTATAACTAAGTTCCTAGAACTATGCGGTGCAAAAGCGCCTATAGGAACATATAATGTTCTATAGTACCACAGGAACTTAAAAAGTTTCCTCCGTGGCTTCACTGGAACTTAAGAGGGTTCTTCTGTGGCATTATGGGAATATATAATGGTTCTATGGCACCACAGGAACCTAAACAGTTTCTTTCCTGGATTTATTAGAACTTATAAAGGTTCTAAAATCCAATAAAGCCGTAGAACCTTCATAAGCTCTAATGCAGCCATAGAATGTTTGCAAGTTGCTATGATGCCATGTAATGATTCTTCTATGGAATCTGGGAATTTATAACAGTTCTATGCTCCAGTGATACCATACCTTCATAAGTTTCCACGATGCCTTAGAAGAACCTCTGTATGACTTCATTAGAACTTGTAAATGTTCTACGTTGCTATAATGCCATACAAGACATATTTGTAGTTCGTACGATGCTGTAGAACCTTTTATAGCCTTAAGAAGTTCTGTAAAAAACCTGAATACGTACAGGAGGGCATTACTTTTCCTCTGTTAACAGACTGATATCTAGATCTTTAGATACGTAGCTGATCTGAAGAACCTATACTGTAACATCAAGAACTTTTAATCTTCAAAAGAACCTTATAACCAAGAACCCATAGAGCGAAATATACAGTAGTTCTCGATGTGAAGAGGTTTCGCTACTCAGCGTAAGTGTGTACACACTCATGCACTTTATTGCCAATTTCCATCATACTCTGTCCGTGCGTGAGAGAGAGAAGGAGAGGTGGGCTTTACTCATAAATTCCACATTCTTCTGCTTGGTGATGTGGTGTGAATGTAAAACAGCCCTGTGGAGTGAGCGAGAGGAGAGTGCTGGGAAACCAGCGGTGGTAATATCTGCTGTCTCACCTCAGCGCCTCTCCTCATCTCTCCTTGATTAGCTGCAGAAACGCAGTTTACTCTTCACCCCTAATGAAGAGAAAAATAGATATGTGTGTGTTTGGTGTGGGGGGTTGAAGGAAGAGAGGAAAAAGAGGCACTGCAGCTTGTTTTGGTGAGTCGTCCTTCCCTTATCTTCAGGCAATCTGTTAAAGGAATCGCTGACCACCAGCTGAGAGAAACACACTCGCGTTAAAGTGCACTCTGGTCTGCCACAACCTTTTTGAGTCCTAATTGAGGATGACAAGGCAAAGTGTTTTTTTGACACTTCCTTAAGGCATGAAAAATCCCCATAAGCACTTCCTGGAACAGACACAACACTCATTAAAAGGGTTCAACCTAATGTCTGTGTGCCACAATAGTGTGATATTTTATTTAGATATCATATTTTATAGCTTTATTGCCCCGGCTTGCCTGCTTGGCTTACATTGCAAGTGGATTACTGTAAATACACTACTTGTTCCTTTTTACAAACTGAGGGATGAGTCTAAACTAGATTTGTATTTCCTGAAGGAAATACCAGTGCTTGCATAAGAATAGTGTTACAATTTTAGGTAAGCTAAGGTTTGAGGTCTAAATATCAGCATGTCTGTGTTTTGGCTAATATTCACATAAACATATTTGCAAGTTTGATATTGATTAATTGTTCTACAATAGTTCAGTATTCATCTTACATTTCAATCACAATATTGGTCTATTTTTGCAATATTTATTATTAAATATTGTCTATTTTTGCTCTGCCAACTAAAATAGTTACAAATGAGCCCAAAACAGATGCCAATACGAAAATTAACCATGGTTTTATTACATTAAAATTGTAGTAGGCCTAGCCATGTTTTTTAATGGATAGATCACCATTTACAGTATAACCACAGTTTTACTACAAATACCATGGTTAGTGTAACAAAACCATGGTTAATTTGTGGTTACCATGGTTTAACTATGTTAAACTTTTTTGAAGTAAAACCATGGTTAATTTTCATAAGGGCATTCCTAAATGAATCATTTTGAATGAATCATCTGAATGAATTTGGAACAACATGCTGTCGTATAATAACTTGTTGTAAAACTATTTATTTATTTATCTTTATTTTATTTTATTTTATTTATTTATTATTATTGACTTTCAAGGCACTGAATGAATCAGTGTTTTTAAATAAATCGCTTAATAGAATCATTCTCTGAATTTGAAATAGAATACTACCATTTTCCATTTATTATTTCTCTCATAACTTTACATGGCAGAAATAGTAAGAATTAGTGCTGTCAAATGATTAATCGCGATTAATCGCATACAAAATAAAAGTTTTTGTTTGCATAATATATGTGTGTGTTCTGTGTATATGTATTATGTATATATAAATACACATACAGTATATATTTTGAAAATATTTACATGTATTTACATGTCTATACATATAATTTATATTATAAATAAATATATTTAATTTATAAACATAACACATTTTTCTGAAATATATACATGCAAGTGTGTGCATTTATATATACATAATAAATATACACAGCACACATACATATATTAAGTAATTAAGATTAATCGTTTGACAGCACTAGTAAGAATACTATGCTAGTTTGCTGTTCTGAAGTCAGTCAGTTACTTTTTCCGTTTGTAAATGAATCTGTGTTTTTGAATGAATCAATTGGATGAACGAAGCAAATGAATAACTTATAAAGATAGGTTATTATTGCCACCTTCTGGTATAAAGAAACTGAATTAAGATAATGATTCTCTAAACAGTGGCTGAATCTGGAGTGGAATACTACCATATTATTTTTATTTCCTAAACGAATCTGTCTTTTTAAACGAATCAGTTTTGTGTCGCCACCTACTGGCATTACCATGTAACCTGCTTGCATTGCTTGAATTAGTTCTTTAATTAATCAATTGATAGGTTGATTCACTGACTCACTAAAGAAAGACACTTGTTTTTGTTTTTTCCTGAATAAATTAGTGTTTTTGAATAAATCATTTATCGGTTTTGAATTAATTGTTCCTCAGTGAATCTGTTTTTCAACAAATCAGTTGAATGAACGAGTCAAATGAATCACTCAAGTATAAAAAAAATAGGGGAATCGTTGAGAAAATGTTGGATATTATTGCTTGATAGTGGCACAAAAAAATACACACTTCACATTTAAGTTGAAAACAGTCCAACAAAGAATATTTGTACTGTAAAACCTGAGAAGCTTGATATCTGTTTTTATGGTAACATCTCTCTTTTCTAAACTTCTCAGAGCTCCAAGTCTGGCTTCTCCTGTGTTCCTGAACCTGAAAGAGAAGTGGCAAACTGTGAGTGCCCTTGTCAAAAAGTACATCACCCCATAACTGCTGGAGAATCCTCCTGCTGCTCCTTTAAGGGATTCTGGGTAGGAGTGTGGGGATGCTTTTAGGGTTCATAAAAGTCAATCCATGGGGGATTTACATGTATGAACTGAAGCTAAACCTAATCAACATACCGCTGAGATCAATAAAGCAGACTTTAAGCCCTGTAACTGCAGGCGTTAAAGAAAAAACAACAACAAACAAAATGTCCTGATTGCAGTATAATTTTTATTTAGACAACCACCATTCGTGCCAATTTTGATCATGATCGTTATCGCGATCGGCATTATCATCATCGCAGTGCTGTATGACAGCATCATTATTCCATAGGAATAGCCTACAGATGCAGATCATCTATAAGGACACATGATGGGACACGTTCATGGAAAGCCATTGGTGCTCTCATTGTGCGCCGTGATGGTCTAGATCATTTTCTGCATGTGCGACGTTTAGATTTATGAATGCATAAATATGGACCATCTCGCTTGAAAATATACAATGACTCTCAGAGGGCAAAATCAAACTCTAGTGGCTTCAATTATATGCTATATAAAAGCCAATGGGGAGAATCTATTGTTTGTGTTCAACAGCGGGCTGCAAATCCATTGTGTGGTGAGTATATGTGTGTGGAAAAAACAAATGTGTGTGAAAAGCTTGACTTTTAACTACCAAAATAAAATAAAAACACCCACTGATTATTATTGTTTCCATTTCGACATTCTGAATGGCCTATTCAGACTGAAATTAGCTCTTTTCCAAAATCTAGTGTGCTGCCGACTTAGGCACAGTATTTGTTTAGTATAATTGAGAAACTATTAGTGTTTATTAATATTTTGAATAGGTTTTTATTTATTTATTTTTTATTTATTATGGATTGTGTTTGTCATTTTATTAGATTTTATTTTGTTTTGTTGTTAATATGTATATATAGTTTTCATACATTTTTATTTCAGTTTTATTTATTTTAGTATATCAAGTTAAACTTAAAGAGAATGAGAAATAGCAAACTTCTATTTTAGTTATAGTTTTAATATTTTTATAGTGTCATTTTTTTTTTTTTTTTATACGTCTATATCTTTTTAAAGTAATTTTTACTTCAGTGTTAGGCCATGTCCACACGTACATGGGTATTTTTATAAACAGAGTTTGTCCTTCCATTTTTAAAAAATCTCCGTCCACATGAAAATGCAAATGCATGCTATGAAGCACTGTCAAGAGCATGCCAAACCAACAAGTGGCGATATAATCTCAACCATAAAGCCATGTTGGCCAATCAGAAGCCTGAAAAAGTCTCCAGTAGGCGGAGATAACAGCGCAGGCGCTGATTTATCTTTAGTTATTTTAATAAATTAATTATAGTTGAGAAATAATTTACATATTTTTATGTTTTATTTGTTTATTTGTAATTAAATATAATAATAATGACTACATAGGGGGTCCATGGAAAGCGCCACAACCAGAACCCCGTCACAACCCTGTAGCGCTGCGAATGTTGACAAGCAGCTGCGTGCCAGACAAGTGCTACGCGAGGGTAACCTTACTAATGCCCCAGCGCAAATTCGCTGACCTTGGCGCCCGCAGGGAACAAAGGTGAGTACATCGCTGCTGGAGATAGACAAGCTGCTGTTCCTACCACAGAAAATCTTTTCTTAAGAGAAGGGATTTCGACCTTCGTGAAAGGTTCTTCACGCCTTTCTTGTTTGTTTTTTACAGCTTGGCAGTAACGATGGGGAAGCAATCCTTCCGGAGAAGGGCGCTACGGAGACCACATCCTACCCGTAAGGAGGTATCATGCGGAGACACTGATATGGACTGACCCAGGCCTGGGGCAGTACTACATATGGAATGGGTCTCTGAGGCAGGTCCTACCTAGGAGTAGGGAGGAACGGCTGCCAGCAGAGACTGACAGAGTGGTCTGTCATTACCATGGAATATGGGATCGCCCGCAGGGAATCAAGCCATATGGATACCAAGCCCAGTAAAGGGGCTGAAGGGGCTGAC
>NW_015652173.1:346095-346431 GCF_001515625.1 Sinocyclocheilus rhinocerous
TAACACTGCAACCGGAGTTTTTGAAAATCTTCACCCTGGCAGGCGTTTTCAAAAATGTTCGGTTTCAGTGAACTGGTGCTGCGTTTGCGTGTGGATGAACGGCCTAACCGTGTAGAAAAAGCTGCGGTTTTAAAAATAACCGCGTTCGTGTGGACAGGGCCTTAGTTTTAGTAATATTAATATATCAAATTAAACTAAATTAACATTAGAAATGAAGCCATGGCAAAATTGTTGAAATATTTGTTTTTATTATTATTATTATTATTATTATTATTATTTTAGTTAGTTAAGTTTTTTATTAGTTTGGTTGTGTGTTTTTGTCATTTATGTCATTTA
>NW_015652173.1:346830-361952 GCF_001515625.1 Sinocyclocheilus rhinocerous
GCAAATTCGCTGACCTTGGCGCCCGCAGGGAACAAAGGTGAGTACATCGCTGCTGGAGATAGACAAGCTGCTGTTCCTACCACAGAAAATCTTTTCTTAAGAGAAGGGATTTCGACCTTCGTGAAAGGTTCTTCACGCCTTTCTTGTTTGTTTTTTACAGCTTGGCAGTAACGATGGGGAAGCAATCCTTCCGGAGAAGGGCGCTACGGAGACCACATCCTACCCGTAAGGAGGTATCATGCGGAGACACTGATATGGACTGACCCAGGCCTGGGGCAGTACTACATATGGAATGGGTCTCTGAGGCAGGTCCTACCTAGGAGTAGGGAGGAACGGCTGCCAGCAGAGACTGACAGAGTGGTCTGTCAAAGGGAAGACACGGGTTCACCGAGAGGGAAACCTTACCATGGAACAATATACATATGGGATCGCCCGCAGGGAATCAAGCCATATGGATACCAAGCCCAGTAAAGGGGCTGACTGGAACCCCGGGCAAGCTAACACTGATACTGGGCCTGGCGACAGACTGCTCCGCCCAGTCTGACTGCCGGGGTTGCTGGAGAATGCTCAACCAGGGTTCACCATCCGGGGAACTTACTGGAGAAGGAAAAGGTGCTCACATCCCCGGGTGAGGGGGAATGGCACAGCAAGCATGACACCGGCTGGCTTTTCCTGCCACTTACAGTAAGTGGCACTTACTTTACTTGCTCAACGCGGAGACTGTAAAATCTCGCTAAGGTGTTCGGTGTCGCCTAGCCCGCAGCTCTACAGATGTCTGCCAGAGAGGCGCCATGCGCCAGCACATAGGAGGCGGCAATACTCCATGTGGAGTGAGCCCTCACCCCCAGGGGGCACGGCTCGCCTTGGGATTGGTACGCCCAAAAATCTGAAGAGTAGATGCACCTGTCGCCTATTTATACCCGTATGCACAGGGAATGGCTCAGGTATACAAAATCCACTAGCCAAATTTCATTGGTGTTTTCTCTTAAAGTCAGAGAGGATTGGGGCTCCCAAGTGAACCCCCTATGTCGTCACGACATAACTCGTAGTGACCGACAGATAGGGAAAGCAAACATTTTTCTCGTCATTGCATCTCCCTTTTGAAGCATGTGACTGCTTTCCTACTTTATTAAATGTGCTCTCATCTGAAAAATATTTCATATTTAATAGCGTAACATTTAATCTGTCAAGTGAAAACATGTAAACCCTTGGTAGTTATTAGCATTTTTTGTATTGCATGTCAGTGCATTCTGTTTACAGATGAACGCAGTGTAATGCAGTAGTCCATGATCACATGCACACCCCTGCTAGCTGCTGGTCATCAGTGGAGTCTCTTTCCTTCTGCTTGTACAAAAGGAGTGTGACATGTTCATTAAACAGCAGGAATCCCATTAATAACCCCAGCAGCCACATGTCACATCACTCACACGTAATTAGTCAAACAAACGGCCACAGGAATGCTAATTGTCCCCTGATCTCTCTCCCTCTCTCTCTGTCATTGTCACTCCATCCCTCTTTTCTGTCCTCTGTGCTCTATCCTTTCTTCCCTGTTTAGTGACGTCCGCAAACCTCAAACATTTTTATGCTATTTTTATTTTTGTATTTGTTATACTATTCTTTTTATTTTTTATTTTATTCTATATATGTTGTTATTCTTTTTTATTTATTTTTATTTTATATTATTATTTTTTGTTATAGCCTCCATCCTACATGCGCTAACCTAGAAATCGCACTGTAATGTCTAATATAAAATAGGGATTTTATGTTACGATTTGTATTATGATTTTTATTATTTATATTATAGTTTTATTTTTTGTTGTTATTCTTTTGTCTTTTATTCTTTTGTTATATTTTACTATTTTAAATTTTGCTTGTTTTATTTCATTTTATATATTTTAATTACTTTGTTTAATGTATTTAATTTGTTTTTATTTTATTCTTTTTATTTCAGTTTTGTTATTTTTGTCTTTTTATTACATTCTATTTATTTAATGTTGTTCTTTTTATTTTGTTCCATTTTATTTAAATGTTTTTTTTATTAAATGCTATTTGTTATTTTATTTATTTATGTATTTAATTTTTTTGATTCATGTATTTTTATTTTATTTTTGTTATTTTATTACATTCTATTTATGTAATGTTGTTCTTTTTATTTTGTTCCATTTTATTTAAATGTTTTATTAATTTTGTTATTTTGTTTATTTTTATGTATTTTCATTATTTAGTTTAATGTATTTTTATTTTATTTTTATTTTATTACATTCTATTTATGTAATGTTATTTTTATTTCGTTCCATTTCATTTAAATTTGTTTTATTTCTTTATTTTTATATTATTCTTTTTATTTTATTCTTTTTATGTTATGCTATTCTTTTTATTTTTATTAAATTCTGTTTATTTAAATTCTGTTTATTTTTATTTGTTATGCTATTCTTCCTATTTTTATTATTTTTATTAAATGCTATTTGTTTTTTTATTTATTTTTATGAATTTTTTTTTTTGTTTGTTTCATGTATTTTTATTTTATTTTTGTTATTTTATTACATTCTATTTATGTAATGTTGTTCTTTTTATTTTGTTCCATTTTATTTAAATGTTTTATTAATTTTATTATTTTTTATTTTATTTATTTTTATGTATTTTCATTATTTAGTTTAATGTATTTTATTGAATTTTTATTTTATTACATTATATTTATGTCATGTTCTTTTTTATTTTGTTCCATTTCATTTCATTTTGTTTTATTTCTTTATTTTATATTATTCTTTTTATTTTATTCTTTTTATGTTATGCTGTTCTTTTTATTGTTTTATTTTTATTTAAATTCTGTTTATTTTTATTCGTTATGTTATTCATTCTATTTTTATAATTTTTATTAAATGCTATTTATTTTATTTATTTTTATGTATTTAAATTTTTTGTTTCATGTATTTTTATTTTATTTTTGCTATTTTATTACATTCTATTCATGTAATGTTGTTCTTTTTATTTTGTTCTATTTTATTAACATTGTCAAATTTTTTATATTATTCTTTTTATTTTAATTTGTTATGCTATTGTTTTTATTTTTATTATTTTATTAAATTTGATTTGCTTTATTTTTTTGTATTTTGTAATGTATTTTGTTTATTATTCTGTTTAATGTTTTTTATTTTATTTTCTGTTATTTTATTACATTCTATTTATATAATGTTATTCTTTCCATTTTGTTCTATTTGTTTTTATTTTTATTTTATTTTATTTTATTTTTTAAGCCATACAATAGTTTTATGTAAGGAACAGATTTTTACAGTATTTTTTTTTTTCTTTATTGGCACTTGACAGGCTCTAGTCACTGTGTTCTTTCGTACTGTAAAAGAACAGTGTGGTCATTCTCCAAAATCTACCTTTGTGTTTCCCCGAAGAAAGAAAATCATATGATTTTGCATAAACACTGCCTACAAATGTTTGTGTGAACTATTCCTTTGACCTCAGGTTGCTCCAGGGTGCTTGTCACAGTAATTGTTGTGAATCTCTTCAGATAAAAGCATCAGCCTAAATGATTACTCATCAAAGAACATGAACACAGGCACACTCATGCGAGAACGCATACGGACGTAAGTAGGCCTACTGGTTGCGCACCCAACAAGGTCTCTCGCGTTAAGATTAGAATTGAAGGATGTTAATAGACCTCAAATCAGATCTACTACAAAGAACATGGAGAGGGTTGCATCTGCTCCCACACCTGCCGCTGAAATAGACTTACTGCTCAATTTAACCATGTCACCTCAAAGCAATGAGTCACCGCTGCTGTATACTAATGCTAAAATAGCAAAGCGCCGAAATTAAAGGCACATCATGACCCTGGCAGTGACTAAACCTTATTTTGAGAAAATAGAAGGAGGAACCTGAGAGAACAATGCGTTTCAGTGAATCATAATCCCAGTCGCGTTCGGTGAGAGAGATACGCTCGACCTAAAAGTGCGCTTTGTTGGTGTAATCGCACGATTTGGCTTGTTTGTTTGCGTTTTTTATCATTATTCCCACGGTTTGCCAGAGGATGTCAGCGCCAACAGCTCACTTCCCCTCCGCTGAGCTCTGGAGCGCCGCTCTGTTCTGTCTGAATGAATCTTTCAGAATTAATTTGTTTCCCAAAACCCCTTCGCAGACACAAAAGAGTGCTATAATTGTTGCAAAATCCTGTCGACGTTCTTCTGTAAGAACTTGTGACGTTCCATACGGATGTGGCAGCGCACCAAAATTATTGGACATGTTGAGAGAGTGTGTGTGTGTGTGTACCTATTTTTCTATTCTGGTGGGGACTTAAACTTATTTCATATTAAAAATGTATATTTTATATTTATTATTTATATTTATGTTATACTATATAATATGTTGTATAATATAAGATTTTTTAAAATAATTTAGTACTATTTACATTTTTTTTTTTTTATTTACTGTCAATTATTAAATCATTGCATAATGAGCTATATGGTACTAATATATCATGCGTCCCTTAAAAAATCCCATAGATTTACAATAATATCCAGGGAACAGAATTGTATAGAAACTTGACATTGTGCTTACGTGATTTGGGCCCATATTTACCCATCTGTGACTCGGTTTGTGTATTTACAACCTTAGCACACCCTGTGGCTTTCAGAGCGACTATCATTCCAGAAGAGCTCCGGCCTCGGTTGTCCAATTTAAGCCTCTCGACCGATGTCCAGCCAATCAGAAGCGAGCTTTCCCCAAGCCCATCTGCCCAAGCAGAGCCAGAGAAATCCATGGCGGTTGTGATTTTAGAGGGCAGCGCTGGCCGGCAGACGCCAGTCACTGGAGGTTTGCTTGGGCCGTAGCCTGCAGGCTGCCAGGCATGCACCAGATAACAGGGGCTTATGGTTCTATAGAGAGCATTGCTAATTTAACAACGCAGACTTGCAGGTGGGCTGCGAAGAAGGCCATTCGTACAGAACACAGATCATGGGGTACCAAAACTGAAGCTTTTCTTTAATTAGCGCTCATACTTTTGTGATCTTCACCTTTTCACTTATGTATTAAAATTGAATGCATAACTAGCATGCTACAGATTGTTGAGAAGAGGTGTGCTGTTTCTGAGTGATCAGACTTAAGGTTTTTACCTTAAAGATGATTAAATGGGCAAAGAAATTTAGAGGATGCATTACATGGTGTGGATGATATTAAAAGTCTTCTGATTCCCATTAGGCAATAATTATTTTCATGTTCTGGTGGATAGTATAATTCTGAACTGAAAATAATAGTGATTATTTAAGAATTATTATTATTATTATTATTATTATTTTTACATTTTTTTTTTTTTATTTACTGTCAATTATTAAATCATTGCATAATGAGCTATATGGTACTAATATATCATGCGTCCCTTAAAAAATCCCATAGATTTACAATAATATCCAGGGAACAGAATTGTATAGAAACTTGACATTGTGCTTACGTGATTTGGGCCCATAAGCAACCACCCAAAACACCCTAGCAACAACACAGCAATGCTGTGGCAGCCACCCACATCACTGAAGTATTATGGTTGTTAAGCGCATAAACAAACTCTTTCTGCCTTTTTCTCAAAATATGTGCAGTCGCACTAACTGTCTCCTACACGAGAAAGTCCTTTTCTACCATTTCCCACTCTCACGGGTCACTTCACACAATGTTAAGTCTTTGTAGCCTACTTGTAAAACTTACAAAGCAAAAACAAGTGAAATTAAAAATATATATCTCGAATGAAAAACGACATACCAAGTAGTGGTTTACGTGACAGCTTTCATCTTTTAAACAGGCCCTCGTGCTGTTCCAGCAATGCGGCACGACTTTAGTGAGCTCACAGTGCCATCAAGTGGCCTGGAGATGAACTGCAGGCGTATTGACCCGCTCCTCCCAGAATGCAGCTGTGCAGGAAGAGAAGGGAAGTCAGATCAGACACATACGGTCATAACACACCGCAGGAACATAGGACTCTTCAGTTCAACTGCTGTAATTAGACATTACGTGTAATTACTCGAACATCACGACATGCGATGTTCAACAAATAGACAAGTGTGTAACACGCAAACACACATGCACACACAAACACAAGAAACTCCTCATTCAGCACAAATCATTCGGCTGATGCGCTGCTCATTACTTTAATTACATAGTCATTGTTCTCTCACAAAAAGGATGTGAGCTCACAGTGCCATCAAGTGGCCTGGAGATGAACTGCAGGCGTATTGACCCGCTCCTCCCAGAATGCAGCTGTGCAGGAAGAGAAGGGAAGTCATATCAGACACATACGGTCATAACACACCGCAGCAACATAGGACTCTTCAGTTCAACTGCTGTAATTAGACATTACGAGTAATTACTCGAACATCACGACATGCAATGTTCAACAAATAGACAAGTGTGTAACACGCAAACACACATGCACACACAAACACAAGAAACTCCTCATTCAGCACAAATCATTCGGCTGATGCGCTGCTCATTACTTTAATTACATAGTCATTGTTCTCTCACAAAAAGGATGTAAAATTGCAATTTAGCCCGAGAAATTGTCATTTGTAGCTGTAATTGACCCTAATAAAATCATCCACTCTCTTTCTTTTCTCTGTCTCTTTCTCCACCTCGTGTGAAATATTAAAGATGACAGCTTTAGAACGTGCTGATGAGAGCCTAATGAAGGGATCGGGCGAAATGAAGGGAAGGAAGGAAAGAAGGATTTCTGGTCTGTAATGAGCACGCGCGTGAGCTGTGGCCCTTTCTCGCAGACTGAGCGAACGTTTCACTTTCAGACGGACTTTTCTGGCAGCCGTTCCTCATGACTCAGCCTAAATACTGGTCTTAAATCTAAACCTGGCTAGATTAGATCTTAATTTAATCTTGACAGTGTTTGAAAGGGTACAATGAAATAAAACGAAAACAATTCACTGCGCTTTGAGGGGACTTTCAACTCGGAGTCTTTCAAAAATGAGGTGCAATGTAGACACGGCAATAAATCAAAATGGGCCTTCTTGCAACAGTTGAAGCTAGTAAGATGAAACAACATATTCACAGCGTCAGATGGGACGTCACACATATGAAAATTTAATTTGTATTTTAGTTCTATAAATGAACTGTTTACGTTTTTAAAATTGCCTATCTAGGTTTCATGTGTGGCAATGAATTGGTTTGTTTTTTATTTATTTACTGTTTTGATATAAATTTTCTTTTTCATTTTTTTACTTAATTTTATTTAGATCTTACAGAAATAAAATACAATAAAATTGCATATTGCATTCAAAAAAAATTCAATTCCAACCCCAAAATTTTTTTTTTTTTCAATTTCATATCAAGTGATATCATTATTGTTTTCTTTTATTGAACGTTGAAATAAAATTAGATAGAAATATTAGAAGAAAAACAGCGTAAATGAAAATAAGAAATGTTGACTTGGCAACTGAAATAAATGATTTTAATATGTTTAAAATTAATCAAATTAAAACTGAAATTAAATTAAAAAAGCTAAAAAAAATAAATAAATAATAAAATAAAAAAATATAACTAATTAAAATGAAAACTAAAATATTAAAATAAAAGCTCATTCAAAATATTCATGAAGACTGTAATAACATATAGATAATGCTAAAATAACACTGTTCGTATCATATTAAATTCATATTTGTTTTATTTTATTCAAAGCTTTTCAGTTCACAAAAGAAACATCTCAATGCACACACAATTATGTTTCTTCTTAACCAATGCCTTAAAAATACTAAAGACTATAATAGTATATAAATAGTAATAAAATAACACTGTTCATATAATATTAAATTCATATTTATTTTATTTTATTCAAAGCTTTTCAGTTTACAAAAACAACACACTGCACACAATGCAAATTCTGGTTCTTCTTAACTAATGTCTTAAAAAAATTATTAAAGACTATAATAGTATATAATTAATAATAAAATAACACTGTTCTTGTCATATTAAATTCATATTCATTTCATTTTATTCAAAGCTTTTTTTAGTTTGCAAAAACATCTCAACACACTCCACACAATTCAAACTCTTATTAACTTTGTGTTGTTGCTTATTAACTAACGTCTCGAATCGTGACAGCAGAGCTTTTCATGCTTTTGCTTTGGCAGAGCTGCTGTGCAGATGTTGCATTGGCCGAAGTGTGTGCGGCCACAGATGTAGCTAATATCCAGCACATATGTTGAGTCAGAGTGAAGCAGAGTTCCTCTGTGATTTACCCATTATGTGTCTTAGAGCTTCAGAGCTCTTTAATCAACAGCGTAAAGCCTCCCGCTAACCTGAGCGCTCGCGGCCTGCTGTTTCTGTGTATGTCAGGGAGCATCAGACCTCTGATCACGGAAGAAGCATTCGTCTGATAAAGAGAGACATGCTGCTTATGTTTTGATCATGTTTTGTTGGACAATGGAGTTTGCAGTTTTGTCTTATGCTAACAAGTTGTCTGGGTGTAAGCATTTAATGATGGGTCGTATTATAGAGGATTCACAGTTATTTGGTTTGTTTTGAATTTTTCTTTTTTCTTTACTACTTTGTGATTTACTATTACTGCGTTGCTGTTGTCATTCGTTTCACGTTTTAATGTATGTGCCTTTGACTAAATAGTTGCTTTAAGTTTTTAATGACCTTTAAAAATGAAAGTAATAGAAAATATTAAAAATGATCAACATATTTTATTATACATTGTCATTTTATATTTATTATATATATATATATATATATATATACATATATATATATGTCAGATTTTTATTTATATTATTATATATTTTGTTGTTGTTGTTGTTGTTGTTTTGTTTTGTTTTAAAAAAGGAAATTAAACGTATTTTAGGACCACTGATATTATTCAATAGAAATAAAACAAATAAAAATGACAAAAGCATATTACAAAATTAACTAAACTGAAATTAAAAATACTATAACTAAAAATATTAAAATAACAGCTAGAAAAAATAAAATGTATATACATTTTTTGAACAGTAAGATTGTTGATGTTTTTTAAATAATTCTCTTCTGCTCACCAAGCCTGCATTTATTTGATCCAAAATACAGCAAAAGTAGTAATATTGTGAAATATTTTTACCATTTAAAATAACTGCTTTCTATTTGAATATATTTTAAAATGTAATTTATTTCGGTGAACAAAGCTGAATTTTCAGCATCATTACTTCAGTCTTCAGTGTCTCATAATAGTCATCCTAATATGCTGATTTACTGTTCAAGAAACATTTTTTATTATTATTATCAATATTTAACACAGCTGAGTAAATTTTTTTCTGGATTCTTTGATGAATAGAAAGAGCCAAAGTTCAACATTTATCTGAAATAAAAAGCTTTTGTAATATTATACACTATACCATTCAAAAGCTTAGAGTCGGGGGGGGGATTATAGAAAATAATACTTTTATTTAGCATGGATGCTCTAAATTTATCAAAAGTGATGATAAAAACATTTATAATGTTACAAAATATTTCTATGTCAGATAAATGCTGTTCTTCTGAACTTTCTATTCATCAAAGAAACCTGAAAAAATTCTGCTCAGCTGTTTTCAACATAATAATAATAATAATAATAATAATAATAATAAATGTTTTTGAGCAGCACATCAGAATATTAGAATGATTTCTGGAGGATCATATGACTGGAGTACTGATGCTAAAAATTCAGCTTTGGAATACATTACATTTTAAAATATATAGTAAACAGTTCTTTTAAATAGTGAAAATATTTTAAAATTGTACTGTTTTCGCTGTACTTTGGATCAAAAAAATAAATGCAGACTTGGTGAGCAGAAGAGACTTCTTTAAAAAAAAAACATTCAAAATCTTACTGTTCTAAAATCGTTTGACTGGTAGTGTGTATATAAAAGAGCTGTCTGAGTATGTCTAGATATTTCACCAAACTATTTCACAGGGTAATGTGCTTCATCTTTATTCAAAAATGTAATTTTTGGTCTTTTATGACCCAGAAATGATTATAAATAAATGAATAATAATATCACCGTGAGAGTCGAAACGGGAAATTAATGTAAAAACAAAAAGAGCAACTGTATGGTTGAGTTCTCGTTAAACATCAATAGATTAATCACCGGCAGGATTGCTGAAGCATGTGGGTGAGCGAGAGAGACTGCTAGTGTGTTCATAGTGAAAGTGACTTGCTACAACAGTACTTTTTTTTTCTTTTTTTTTTTTACCGTATGCAAATTACTTGTAACCCACCTGGCGTGAAAATAAGCCAATCAAAGCAGCAGGAAGCAGACGGAATAAAAATCCTCATTGGTGAATGAGGTCGCACTCTGTCACAGAAGTTTGGCAGACTTAAGCAGTGTCACAGGTACACAACGCAACCTCGCCATTAAACTCTAATCTTCTCTCCCACACAGACGCTGACAACTTTAGAAAGAGAAGAAAGAGACATTTAACTCTGAACCAGTAGCAGTCCGCCTGGATCCCATTCAACATCTCTGGTGAGACACTTTAATTCTCTTTGATTCTCTGCAGGAAAGGTTTCATTCACTCATGCACTTCAATGACGATCCCAGATGATGATGCAAAACTATTTATCTATTTAATTATATATTTTTTGTTATTAACTATTTATTTATTTAATATTGATTTATTAATCTAACAAGTGGCATACAATAGTTTAACATATCTGAAAATCCAAAAATCATTCAAATGTTGTGCCATTTGTTGTCCTTACTTTTACTTTGGGCAACTTTTTTTTTTCATCATTTGCTTAAACATGTTATACTTTAACTTGCATACATGCAGTATTCTTAAAAGTCAAACAGGCTATTTATTTATTATTTGACATAAATGCACATTAAACCAGTTCTAAAAATCAAGAACTATTTGATAGGAATATTAGGTGTCACACAGAAAATGTTAAACTTAAAAAAAAAAAAAAAAAGATTTTAAAGAATGCAAGAAGAAGTGCACTTTTCAAGTCAAACATTTCACAAAAACATGTTTTTTAGGTTTAAAATATAAAACAATATATATTGTAATTTCTATATAAAAAGCACTTTGTGGTCATCATAAATTAGTGGACTTGACTTGAACATCCTCTAAGTTAATTAACAGTTGCTAGAATTGCTTAAAAAAACGGTGAAGTTACTTTTATGAAAAGCATAATTTGTTTGCAGATGCCACTTGGTTTGATTATTTTATGTGATGCAATGACATTCATGCAAGTGTCCAAATACTCTTTGGGGCCTCTGAAACTTGGAAACACTTTGCATACTGTGTACAACACATACAAATTGAGTGTAAATGGCCCCTATTGCTCCGTAACTGATAGGTAAAGGAAGCTGACGACCTGTAGCCCAGATTGTTGGGTCAGTTACTGTAAGGAATTGGATAAACACTCAAATATGTGTTTATAGTTTTCTTTCCTCATACATTACAGTAGACATCACCATAGTAACACACCAGTCTGGGATGAAATGCATCAGATGGGTTTCATAATGCTGGAAAGAATCTGGCAACCTGCTTTTCCAGTTAAAAGAAACAAAGAGTAATTCATTAGTAATTAGATTTATGAATGATCTTTCCATTGAAATAAAAAGAGCAGATTCATATCACTATTCTAGACAAATGACGATTGTGATTACGCAAAATGTCCATTCATAATTGGAAATCTGTAAAAGTTCTGTATGTCACAAATTAATTAATTAATTAATTTTTAAATTTAAGTTTAAAGGATATTATAAGCAACTTAGCGTTTTTTATTATTAATATTATTATTTATATATTCATAAAATATTTTTATAATTATTAATGAATAAAAATATGAACTCGAGAACTATTTGATAGGAATATTTAGATTTGAGTAAACTGGAAATGTTAAACTCAAGAAATGTAAAAAATAAAAATAAAAATAAAAATGCACTAATACAAATCATTTTAATGTGGGAGGAAGGCTAAAATGCAGTGTTTCAGTTCATCTTAACTAAGTTTTGAATGAACGTTTTTCTTAGGACAAAACAAATGCTAAGTTTTTCATGTCCTTTATGTGCTCTTGGTGTGAAAATGTTCTATTGTTAGCATAGCTCCCCCCAGTTTTACACACATCCCATAAAATGATCTGCTAGGTCATCTTTGGATCAATAAAAAGACAAATATAGGTCAGATTTCAAGTAGGAAGTTTGTTAGCGGAACAGATAACACAGGTAAGTTGTTCCCATACAGCTTTATACACTAATGTATAAGAGAATTTTCCACAGTTGACTAAGACACCAAACTAAACAGGTTAACAACCGTTCCATGGAATGTCAATAAACTCAGTTCTTGTAAATAATGTCATTGCTACTATCACTTGACTGAATCACATTTTTATCATGTGTTTTTTACATGTTCATATCCTGTTGTTGTTTTCTTTGCATAATATGAACATTATCTGATTTTTAAAATATATATTCCAAAACCTAGCGAAGTCTTCACCTCGTTCACACTGACAGCAGCTTGAAGCGTCAAAAACAACCATACGTACGACCTTAGCAAAAAGTTGACATTGATGATATGATTTGTGAATGTCCAGTAATGCAACAAAGTTGAGAAAAATCTAGCTTTATGCAAATGAGCAGCATCCTGATGGGACAACCAATAGGAATACACTTGACCCATGTTACGTGAGATACTGTAGTTGAGTATAGGCTAATATGTTAACTTAGAGGTTACATTAAATGTTACTTTTTGCTGATATAATAAAATATCATCTTATTTTTAACCAGCTATCCATCTCATTTGAGCACACAAATAACCAACGCGACATAAAGCAACATCTCAAACCACATGGAACCTCATAAATGACCATTTTGTAACAGTCAACATAAGAAGCAAACCACAAAAATTGCATTTTTAGCATGTTGCTACTCAAGCATAAAATAGGCATACAAATTCATATCACACACTAATGTTGCGTTAAATACTTTTGAATTTTAAAAGTGTGTTTACAATAAACATTTGTCTTGTGCTAAAAAATTCCATCATCTTGAATTTTTCATTGAAGTTATGAGGTATCACAGGAGGCTGTAAAATTAAGTTGCATACCTTTTGGACCAGGATCTATCATGCCTAGGTTTTTAAATGATCATGTAACAGCATTATTTTATAAAGTTCAACAGACAAACATTTCAGGAACCTTGATTGGAATTCGATCATGCTGATGTTTTTCATTGAGCTCCTCTGTACAAAAATTTTACAAAAAGGTACTTATGCAGAAGCTTTCAGCTAACCTGTAACTCACAACACAGATGCAGTCACAGCGTTAGATGATTTTAAAAAGTGCTTTGTATAACGCTGATCATATGATCATACAATACAAGGTATGACTGAACCATTGATCTAACTGTTAAACTGAAGGACAGGTGGACCTTTTATGTATGCAAAGCAGTTAGACACACTGACACATTCCTGTGCAAATGTGTCTGCATGTGTGGTTGAGCGTGGCACGAAGGACACCTACGCAAAATTCACCCCCTCCCTTTACCCCTTTGAACATACAAGACCTTTGTTTTCACTCACTGATCATAACTGTAAACTGGTATAATGTCTACACTTAATTATATGTCCATTTTTGGAGCAGTATGTATGTTTACTATAACAAGAATGTGGTCAAGTGTGCTGTTACTCTCCCGTGCAACAAGTTTTATAAACATTGTGAGAGTAGGGAGTTTGATGGTGCAGTGTAAGGCTTTGAGCTAAGGGTTGTTGGGTCAAATCCCACAAGGAACAAGCTATAAGGCATCAACTTTATGCCTGAGGCTAAGTTGGACTTTTATAGTGCATTGTATGAAAGTTGCAGAACCATCTCTGGTTGTGTGGCAAAAAATAAACATTCCTTTCCATTTCTTTCAGTAGCACTGGATCATGGTCCTTCAAGCAAGCTGTGTCATGAGTATCCCAGCTACTGTGAGTGTTGATAACCAGCTACCTGCTTCCTGGACAACCCACTACAACTGCGCTGATGGTAAAGTTTCTTCTTATCTGAAACACCAGAGAAGGTGCACTTGTGATTATTCCACCATCCAGTACAATTCCAGTACAGATTTTAGGTTGTAGGTTTTGTTTATAATCTAATCGGTGGAAACTTTTCTGGCAGGTTAATCATTTACTTTAGCAGTCACTGCTGGAGTTACTAGGTTATCAGTTGCATGCACTGGGGACCATGAACAGATAGTGAAAGTGATTCACACTTATCTAGAAACAATGTGCAGTACTTTTATTTACACTTTTTACAGTGTGTAACTGAATGCTAAGACTAGTTTAGCTGTTCAGCAGCATATATTTTGCTTTGGATGTTGGTCCCCACATGTGATGCTAGAGTGCTGGAGTGATCTAGATCAGAGGTTTTCAGCCCTGCTTGGAGACCAAGTATCCGGCAGAGTTTAGTTCCAACCTTGAACCAGTTAATCAAGGTCTTCAAGACTTCTTGAAAATCATAGGTAGGTTTGTTGAAGCAGGTTGTAAATAAACTTTGCAGGACGATGGGTCTCCAAAAGCAGGGTTGAAAACATTTGCTCTAGCGATACAAACAAGACTTCCTTAATCAACCTGCTTCAACAATGACCTTTCTAGTCAAACAACTTCACCGGCAAACTTTGCTATAACACTATGATTGTGCCGGTCCACCAGCTTGAACAGCTCCTAACCAGGTGTGCGTTTCCCAAAAGCAGCTATGGTTGCAAGTTCCATTGTTAGCAATAGAGTTCAATAAACTTGCGACCAGGGTTGGGCAAAAATACATCAAAATGCATTTTAAAATAAAATACCAAATACCTTAATTTTAAGTGTATCAAAATAAACTACAAAATACAGCAGCCACACCATGTATCAAAATAAACTACTGTATTTTTGTATTTTACAAATACTAAAAAATACTTTTACAAGGGAGCATGAAATTTCTCAGCAAACCTTCCACCAATTGCTTGTTTGATCTATCCCTTCACCATTACACTGAAGTTGATTAAGTAAACAATGTTTGATAGCAACAGCTTTTCTCTGCCCGAGTCATGCAATAAATCTGACATATGCAACCAGTTAACAGATCAAATATTCACATATCCCTGTGATCTCCCAGATGAAGGTTAGTTTTAAAGTAACCA
>NW_015652173.1:364225-366723 GCF_001515625.1 Sinocyclocheilus rhinocerous
ATTTTAAAATAAAATACCAAATACCTTAATTTTAAGTGTATCAAAATAAACTACAAAATACAGCAGCCACACCATGTATCAAAATAAACTACTGTATTTTTGTATTTTACAAATACTAAAAAATACTTTTACAAGGGAGCATGAAATTTCTCAGCAAACCTTCCACCAATTGCTTGTTTGATCTATCCCTTCACCATTACACTGAAGTTGATTAAGTAAACAATGTTTGATAGCAACAGCTTTTCTCTGCCCGAGTCATGCCATAAATCTGACATATGCAACCAGTTAACAGATCAAATATTCACATATCCCTGTAATCTCCCAGATGAAGGTTAGTTTTAAAGTAACCAACAGTTTAATTTTAACAGTTTGTGAATGACTCACAATTGTATCCTAATTTAGTAACTTGGTGTTTGGTAACAAAGGGCCTACTCTGCATCAGCAACACTGACTCAATGACAAATAAGTCATTCATAAGAATGAGACAACTGATGGCATCTGTATTCATAGCAACTAGTTTCTAACTAATTAATCATTTGATTGTTAATCATAAATATAATAATATATTATGTGTCAGGCAGTCATTTACCGGGGTTCAGGCACTTTAAGGCCTTTAAGGTGGTATGCTTTTAGGGTCTAGGCCAACCTGGATGTATACCACATCCAAAAATTTGATTGTTAATCATAAATATAATAATATAATATAGCTGCAAGCAGCGATTACCGGGGTTCAGGCACTTTAAGGCCTTTAAGGTGGTATGCTTTTAGGGTCTAGGCCAACCTGGATGTATACCACATCCAAAATGGAGAATAGGTTCGAGACGCACACACACACAGAGAAATGAAATGGTTAAACTATTATATTAATACTCAATAAGCATGCTTGCACACACACACAGACACACACATACACAGACATACATGCACACACATTTTGTTGCAGCTATAGATATAAATGAAATAAATGATAGGTGACACAATACTTATTGCAAGTCTTCTCTTTTTAAGACTTTATAAGTCATTTTCAGGTTTCATTGTAATCATAATCTGGCATAATTGTAAAAACTGATATGTCTGTATGAACAAAATGGTAAACTTTGACTAAATGTGATTTTAAATGTTATAACTGATTTTATAATGTCTAAGCATGAATCCATAAGCAAACCTATGAACAGTACTTTTTTAGTGAGTTGAATGAGCCCATTAGTGGTCTTATGCTGCCATCTAGTGGTTATAACTGCAATTTTATGCAATTTCTCATACAACACTGTGTTTTTAACCTTTATAAGAATTATAGTGCTATTTTTTTGCACAATCTCTCTTAAATTTTGCATGCTTGTTTACAATGAAATTATGCATAATTTTCACACAGTTTTGAGAAGTTGTGGGCTTTCTTTTAAGAATTATAGGCCTTTGGGTACACTATGTAAAAAACATATTATAAAATGACCGGTTTAATGTTACAAATAATAATGTTTTAATGTTTCCAAATACAAATGTTCACCATTTTTTTGATAATTATTGACCTAGAGAGTCTAGAGAATAGTACAAAGACACTGCATACCAATTTTCAAGTCGATCAGACCAACGATTGTATAGTTATAGCCATTTTTATGTGTTTTCCCCTCTTATAGCACCACCAAGTGGCAGAGCTGCACAATTTTTTAATTTCTCCAAAGATTGAGCTCATACACATGTGTATCAAGTTTGGTGAAGACATCTCATTCCGTTCAAGAGTTATAGCCATTTTAGTGAAATTGGCCCCGCCTCTTTCAAATGTTTTGGCGCCCCTTTGTGACCGTGAGTTGAAAGTTCAACTTTTTTTTGATAATTATTGATATTCTCTGTCCCGAGAATATTTCTGCGCTGGTTTGGTTCCGATCGGGCGAAAAACCTAGGACTAGTTCACAAAAGTAGGTTTTGGACATAATTCAAAATGGCGGAAAGATTTTTTCCAGACGGAAATAAAATCAGATATTTTGTTTGTCTTGAGCCAAGGATTCCAATGATATAAGACACTTGAGTCTACGACAAACGGTATAGGAGTTATGAGAGGTTTCAAATTTTTGCTCACTGTAGCGCCCCCGATAGGCCAATTGGGGCGAGTCCTTGGATCTGAGAAGAAGGCTAGACTACTACGATCTGACCAAGTTTCAGCTCTCTAGGCCTTGCGGTTTGGTCTGCACGATCAGTTTTAGGGCGTAATAGTAATAGGGTTTCAGCACTACGTGCTTGAACCCCTAATTATTTACATGTACATTTACATTTAGTCATTTAGCAGACGCTTTTATCCAAAGCGACTAACAAATGAGGACAATAGAAGCAATCAAAACTAACAAAAGAGCAACTACAGTATACATAAGTGCAAATGACAAGTCTCAGTTAGCCTAACGCAGTACACGTAGCAAGGTATTTTTTAAATATATATATATATATATACACACACACACACACACATACACACACACACACACACACACACACACACACACAAAAAA
>NW_015652173.1:367309-369385 GCF_001515625.1 Sinocyclocheilus rhinocerous
GCAGTACACGTAGCAAGGTGTGTATATATATATATATTATACACACACACACATACATATACACACACACGCACAAAGAAAAACAAGTAGATAGAATAGAAAAAATAGAAAGCTAGTGTTTATTTATTTATTTTTTAATAAAAAAATTAAAAAGAAGATAAATATAGATAAAGTAGAATTAAAATAGAATAGAAAGTGCTAGAGTTAGAGGGTCAAATAAAGGTGGAACAGATGTGTTTTTAGTTGTTTCTTGAAGATGGTTAAGGACTCCGCTGCTCGTATTGATTTGGGCAGGTCATTCCACCAGGAGGGAACAGTTAATGAAAAAGTCAGTGAAAGTGATTTTGTGCCTCTGAGATGGCACAATAATGCGTCATTCACTTGCAGAACGCAAGCTTCTAGAGGGCACATAACTCTGAAGTAATGAATTTAGGTAAAGGGGTGCAGAGCCAGTGGTGGTTTTGTAGGCAAACATTAATGCCTTGAATTTAATTATTTAATTATGTGTCAGGCAGTCATTCATGCAATGGTATCATGATCCTACTAAACAGCTACTTCAATTAGAGTACAATATTTAGAAATCAAATATTTATTTATCAATCATTAGACACCTATTTGGAAGTTGAAAACAAACATTTTAGCATTTAGGCAATTATTAAATGATCAATATGTTTTGATTTTAAATGTAGCCAGAAACGTAATCAGAAAGTAGCAACAGAACTTGTCAAGGAGTATTAACCTCCAACTCCAACCACTGAATCTATTGAGAGCCATAGAAGTATAAAGGACATACACATATACACTTATAATAAGTGCAATTGCACCAAGCACATCACATTCTATTACTCATTCAATTAATAGTGTAGTAACAAGTCTGGGCAAACTACTGAGTAGGCACCAATCAGAGGCCGCATTTTTATGATGTCATCATGTAGATTTCTAACCAAGTATTTTACAGTATTTTAAAACTACAAAAATACAAAACACTAAAGTATTTTGTTACAAAATATGAAGCCATTTTCATCAACCCTATCAAATACAAATGACAAAATCCTATATTTTATATTTGAAATACATGTATCATAAATACTGCCCGTCCCTGCTTGCGACCATAGTTAGCTTACGATGCTTTTGGGAAACGCACCTCAGCTTGTAACAGTTTCACTTCATTCTGGTCCAGTTAGTATTTTTATATGGTGCCCCCTAGATAGACCAACAAGACTTTCTCTTGGTCAACCAACTTCACTAAAAAGGCTAAACTTGACTAGCACCAACCAGCATGAACCAGGTTTTAGTAGGGACATTAACTAAACCCTTTTTGAAAACTCAACGTATCCGCAGTGACTTCCAGTTACATGAGCCGGCTCTGGTCTCAGGATCTTCACCCACAAAACTGGACCAAGTACCAGGTGTGGGAATGGCTCCAACAGACGCTGGACATGCACCAAATCGATGCCACCAGCATTCCCTTCCAGAACTTTGACCTTGACGGGAGGCAACTGTGCAACATGAACTTCCAAGACTTCACCCGAGCGGCCGGATCCGTAGGTTCCATCCTTTTCCAGAGCCTGACTGACCTCAAGTGGAACGGTAAGATCCAGAAGTATTAGAGGTTGCATTTTACCTCTGTCTACCCTTCCAACCCTGAACAAGATGGTTAATGTGATTTTGGCATGTTCCTAGATCAACAATCTTGTTGATCCTGGATCAACATTGTTGTCAACCAGTTATCAGATTGTTACGGTTGGGTTTATGGGTTGACATTGAGTTAGCACTTCTCATCAATCTGCAGTTTCCTTCTGACAGAGTATGTTATGGTTTGGCTTTGTGTAGGTATAGGGTTTGGCTTTCAGTTGTATGTTATAGAAATGTTATTTCATACAGGATGATAATCAAGGTTGGAGCCATAGCCTTGTGGGTAGCAAGGTCAAAGACTTTGGATAACCCAAGTTTGAGTCCCGGCTTGTGGTCTTTTCCCAGTTACATTCTCCTCTTTCCATTCCAATCGTTTCCTGTCTCTCTTCGACTGTCCTATAAAGGCAGAAAGGCCAAAAAAAAAAAAAAAATTTATTGTTA
>NW_015652173.1:369466-370316 GCF_001515625.1 Sinocyclocheilus rhinocerous
AAAAAAAAAAAAACAATTTATTGTTACTAAACCTAATTAAATCCAGAAAAATGTATACAGGTGACATGTGAGAACTGTGCCAACAAGTTAAACTGGTTTAAGACAACATGATGTGGGAGTGACTTGGAAATTTGATGGTAGTCGTTGCAAAACATGTACTCTGTTATTGAGACATAATTTTAATTTTTTTGTCTTTTCTTATTTAATGTCTCACAGGTCAGTATGGTCAAACAGATATGTTTACACCAGGGGACATTAAAACAGAAATAGAGAGTAAGTAACCACACACAAAGTAAAACTAAAGAGCTTTTGGTTCACAAGTTCACATAATATCAGAGACTTAACATTGACCCACATCTGCTGCTGAAAACAGAAGTTTACAGATTCTCTTGAAATAATTATAGACTTTTCATATCACGATTTTGTAACCAAGTACTTCATTTTCCTCAGCAGACTTCCCTTGTTCCATCCTCCCCTTCAAGGAAGAATCCAACTTTTACAACACTTCAGGTACCTGTGAAATTACTAAATTCATTTTTTTTTCTTTTTCTTATTTGTAACCCTGGACTACAAAACCGGTCATAAGGTTTTTTTTTTAAATTGATGAGATAAATAAACTTTCCATTGATGTATGGTTTGTTAGGAAAGGACAATATTTGGCCGAGATACAACTATTTGGAAATCTGAGGGTGCAAAAAAAAAAATTGTCCAAAAAGTTGGACCTTTAAAGTTGTCCAAATTAAGTCCTTAGCAATGCATATTACTAATCAAAAATTAAGTTTTAACATATTTACAGTAGGAAATTTACAAAATATCTTCATGGAACATGATCTTTACTTAATATCCTAAT
>NW_015652173.1:370543-385915 GCF_001515625.1 Sinocyclocheilus rhinocerous
TTTTTTTTTTTTTTTTTTCAATTAACATTTTTCCAGCAATGAAATTGATCAAAAGCGACAAATAAGACATTTATAATGTCACAAAAAAAAATTCTATTTCAAACGAACGCTGTTCTTTTTCAACTTTCTGCTCATCTGTGAATCCTGAAAAATCAAATGCATCACGGTTTCCACAAAAATATCGTGCAGCACAACTGTATTCAACACTGATAATAATCAGAAAAGCAGCAAGTCAGCATATCAGAATGATTTCTGAAGAATCACGTGACACTGAAGACTAGAGTAATGATCGGAGCAATAAATTAGTTTAATAGATATTAAATAGGCCTGTCACGATCATGCATTTAGTGCTGACGATTCATTAATTGTCTGTTTTGTTCAATGCAATTACATTGTCAGTCAAATACATATATTTTTTTTTATTAAATTTAATTAATTTGAATATATAATTTTTTCGTATAATCTTTCCTTATGTGATTTACAGCAATAACTGACTGCTGTGATGCTGAAATCTGACTCGCCTCCAGGAAAATGAGACGCAACAGCAACATTTACACAAATGTAAACTGTACAATTATTGTGGATATCTCAAATAACTGCAAAAACCTGACAGGCCTTATATTAAAATAAAAAAACAGTGTTTGAAATTGTAATATTTAACAACATAACTTTTTTTCCCCCTGTGTTTTTGATCAAAGGCAGTCTTGGCGAGCAGAAGAGACTACCAGCCCAAACCTTTGAGCTGTAGTGTGTAATTAATTAAGTGTATTTGGTGAAGCGCAGACCTTCTTCCTGGGCTTGAGGTGCTCCCTCCACTCCTTCAGCTGCTGGTTGTGCTGCTCGTCCACAGCCTTCAGACGCTGCGTCTCGTTTTCTATCAGCAGGTGACACTTCTCATTCTGCAGGAGACCAGCACACAGTGACACACTGATACAGACACAGCTTTTCTCTACGGTTTGAGACGACGTGTTTGACAGAGGCTTCTGAATTTGAAAGGGAATTTGAAAATATTGATGCATGTTGAGTGGTGTGATGTATATTGTATTGATAGATATTTATGTTTATACTGGTATGTGCCTGTTATGTGCTGTTCACTTTCTAAAGATATACTGTATGATCATTTGTAAACATTGGAAGCAAACAGCAAACGTATTTCCCCTAGTGGAAACATTCGGTACTGCGGCCAAACAAAATTCTCATTTTTTTTGTGATATCAACCTCAAATTTGGAACACAACGTTGTTAGATTTATGGCTTTGATTTTCTAGCAGGTTTAGAGTAAAACATGTTTTAGAAAATAAGTACTTCATATATGTGACCGTGGAGCACAAAACCAGTCATAAGGGTCTTTTTTTTTTAAATTGAGATTTATACATCATCTGAAAGCTGATTAAAAAATCAGATTTTCATTAATGTATGGTTTATTAGGATATGGCAATATTTGGCCGAATCTGAGGGTGCAAGAAAAATCTAAATATTGAGAAAATCATCTTTAAAGTTGTTCAAATGAAGTTCTTAGCAATGCATATTACTAATCAAAAATTAAGTTTTTATATTTATGGTAGGAAATTTACAAAATATCTTCATGGAACATGATCTTTACTTAATATCCTAATAATTTTTGGCATAAAAGAAAAATCAATAATTTTGACCCATACAACGTATTGTTGGCTATTGCTACAGATAAACCCGTGCGACTTACGACTGGTTTTGTGGTCCAGCATCACATTTGTTTACGTATTTCCTGTTAAAACAAGATGATTATTTATTTAACCTGATGGTTTGACAATATTGTGTCATATGTTCTGTTTCCTCAGAACTGTTTGACATCAAAAGCTCATTCCAGCCCAACACCATATTATCCTCACCAGCTCCGTCAAGCCCAGGTAAATGATCTTAATTTGAATTGTCCTAAATCTAATCCTAAAAGCAGCATTCTCCTTGCTTCCTTCCACATAAAAAAGTACTATGCCGGTACCATGGTATAGGGATTGTGTTTGAGGGTAATACCATGGTAAATGTCCAAAAACATTGGTAATGTTTAAGGTTATCACATTTTATATTGCAAGGACATTGGTTCAATTCTCAAGGAATGCATTAACTGATAAAAAATTATTTCTTGAATGCAGTGGAAGCTGCTTTGAATAAAAGCATTTGCAAATGCATCAATACATACAGTGCCGTGAAAAGGTTTTTGCCCCCTTCCTGTTTTTTTATTTTTTGCATATTTGTCACACTTAAAAGATTCAGATCATTAAACAAATTTTAATATTACACAAAGATAATGCAAGTAAATACATAATGCAGTTTATAAATTATGGTTTCATTTATTAAGAGAAAAAAGCTGTCCAAACATACCTGACCCTACGTGAAAAATCAATTGCCCCCTGCTGTTAAATCATGAAAGAACTGTGATTAACCGCATTATTTTAGAAAGCTGAGTTAAATTTCACTAGCCACACCCAGGCCTGATTGAATCAAGAAATCACTTAAATAGAGCCTGTCTGACAAAGTGAAGCATGCTTAAAGAGCAGCACATCATGCTGCGATCTAAAGAAATTCAACCCTCACTTGCCTCAATTAAAGTCAGTGTTCATCATTCAACAATAAGAAAGAGACTGGGCAAAAACAGCATCCATGAGAGAGTTCCAAGGCAAAAGCCATTGCTGACCAAAAAGAACACAAAGGCTTGTCTCACATTTGCCAAAAAATATCTTGTTTATCCCCAAGACTTTTGGGCAAATATTCTGTGGACTGATGCGACAAAAGGTTGAACTTTTTGGAAGGTGTGTGTCCCGTTACATTTGGCGTAAAACCAACACAGCATTTCATAAAATCAACATCATATCAACAGTCAAACGTGGTTGTGATGTCTGGGGCTGCTTTGCAGCTTCAGGACCTGGACAACTTGCAGTAATTGATGGAACCATGAATTCTGCTCTCTATCAGAAAATCCTGAAGGAGAATATCCGGCCATCACTTTGTGACCTCAAGCTCAAGCGCACTTGGGTTCTGCAGCAGGACAATGATCCCAAACACACCAGCAAGTCCACCTCTGAATGGCTCAAGAAAAACAAAATTAAGGTTTTGGAGTGGCCAAGTCAAAGTTCGGACTTAAATCCAATTGAGATGCTGTAGCATGACCTTAAACAGTACATTCATGATCGAAAACCCTCCAATGTGGCTGAATTAAAACAATTCTGCAAAGAAGAGTGGGCCAAAATTCCTCCAAATCGATGTGAAAGACTCATTGCCAGTTATCGCAAATGCTTGATTGCAGTTGTTGCTGCCAAGGGTAGCACAACCAGTTATTAGATTTAAGGGGCAATTACTTTTTCACGTAGGGCCAGGCAGGTTTGGACAGCTTTTTTTCCTTAATAAATGAAATCATAATTTCAAAACTGCATTTTGTATTTACTCGGGGTATCTTTGTGTAATATAAAAATTAGTTTGATCTGAATCATTCAAGTGTGACAAATATGCAAAAAATAAACAGGAAGGGGGCAAAAACTTTTTCACAGCACTGTATATCTTTTTTAACATGCTTGCAAATATTTTTATAGACAAAGGTTTTTAGTTTCATTTGCCCCAGGTCTCTTTGCTGTGTTCTTCCTTATATTCTGTGTTGCATAAATGAAAGGATTTGTTCGCTGCAGGCAAAAAGGACTGAGATCAGGCCAATTAGATAGTCATGCAGTGCTGTTGCAAAGCTACTGATACGAATGAAAATCTTTACAGCCCACCTACAGACACTTAAACAACACAGTTAAACATAGGAACTAAAACATGTATGCAGTAACTAGTGCACTTCCTGAATGGGTTTTCCTCCATTCCCATGAATGGATTGATTTTGAAACGGTGATTTTTTTTTTCTTCCATGGAACATGAAAAGTCCAATACATGAATACTGACTACAAAAAGACATCAAAGTACCCTTAAAGTAGTCTATATGCCTCATCTTCAAAAGCCAAAGTTGAAGTTATTATTCACAAGTTTTCCATAATCCAAAAAGAAACATGAGCTGTCCCTTTAATAACAGTGATTTCATTTTAATTTTCTCATTTCAGATCCCAAGCGGTCACAAGTCAAAAGACACAGTGAGTTGACATTTTTCACATCTTACTTCCCTAAAGGGTTTTTTTTTCTGTTACTCGGCGGTTGTCTTTAGAGAACCTGACAGCAGCACATACCGAAACCTCTGGCACGTGGATGTCTTGAAGCTGCTTTAGATTCCTTCTGTTTCTCATCTAACGACATTCACACAGTCTCATATTTCCACAGACCCTCGTGGGACGCACCTGTGGGAGTTCATCCGAGACATTCTCCTGAACCCTGAGCGCAACCCCGGCCTGATCAAATGGGAGGATCACTCCGAGGGGGTTTTCCGCTTCCTTAAGTCGGAAGCTGTGGCTCAGCTTTGGGGCAAGAAGAAAAATAACAGTAGTATGACCTACGAGAAACTCAGTCGAGCGATGAGGTAACATCTTCCCTGGAGTTTAGCAACTTTTTAAAGGACTCTGATCAATATTCTGAGCTTCTCACATGCTTCTTTCTCTCCAAAGGTATTATTATAAACGAGAGATCCTGGAACGGGTGGATGGACGTAGACTTGTCTATAAGTTCGGCCGAAACGCTCGAGGCTGGAGAATTAAATATAATAATAATAATAACTATCAAATAATAATATAAAACATTACATTTATTTATTTATTTATGCAAATGTGAACATTTCTTATATTTGATTTGAATATTTGAGTGGCAGATTTCATGTCGTAATTATTTAAGTTTTGAAATTTCAATCGGAAGACACCTGAGAATCCTAGAATAAAATTACATGCAAAAGTTATATTCACTTCAACATTTGTGAGACCGAGCTGAGTAAAGGGCACTTTCTAAAAAGACTCGTCGCAGAAAAGATGAATTTAAACCTGGTTGAACCAGTGGCCAATAATGTCCCGGAGAGTCCGGGAACGCCTCATCCCTTCACACACAGGGACAATGCTGGACGTCAAGCTAGTCTTTTATTTTCCACTTTGTTGCTCGGATGGCAATGATAGCTAATGATTTGCAGCAGCTGTGGCCAAAGATGTTGTCAGTGCTGAGTTATGTTAGATAAGACGAAATGCCAGCGAGTTAATTGTTCCACTGTGCGTGTCACGGCCACAGTGCTGCCACCTCCGGACAATAGATAAACGGCTCCCTGCTGCTCCGAAAGATAAGAGACACTCTCTGGCCTCTCTCTTTGTTTTCCTGTCGGATTTTTCATAGGCAAATCCCTCTCTCAGCTTCCAACTCTTTGCCATCACTTTCTGGAGTATTATGGTTCTTTTCATAAACGTGATTTCACAGAGATTATTTAGATTTTTTTTAATCCTTATCTTTATCCGCACCCACAAAATTTGCCACTGCATGGTTGTGCTATCTCTCCATTCCCTATCTGTAACTAAAGAAAACGGGCTCCTATCACGGAAGGGGACCTGTAAAACAAAACACAGCAACTGCAAATATGGGAATAACTGAAGCGTTGCTGCTGGAGTGAGCAGTGCTTGTCAACAAGTTTATTATGTGTAGATAATCCACTTAAGACAATATAGTTCCTGTAACTGTGAATCCCAAACCTTCGACTGAGGCATTTTGTCACTAATGCTAGTACCAGTGTTTTCAATCCAGAGACCCCTGGGGGTCTGAGAAGGAACGGCGGGGGCTCAGTGGAAAAGACATACTGTAATAAGAATTTTCTTCAAATATTTTCTTTTAAATCAGCATTATTTTTGTATTACTGAAATGCTTATATAGTTGTATTTGTTTATATTTAAATATTTAAAGTTTTCATTTTAATTTTTGTTAAAGTTTTAGTAATCTTTATTCGGTAACCCTTGTGTCCTTGTTAACGTTGCATGTACTTACTATTATAGTAACAATAAATGATGCATAATTACATGCAAGTAACCCTAAGCCCAACCCTAATCCTAACCATATAATAAGTACATACTCAGTACTTAAATATATAATTACACTGTAACAAGAACACCTTAAAATAAAGTGCAACCCTTTATTCATTTATTTTACATATAGCTTTAATAAATATTTTAGTTTTAATTTAAGTATTTCAGTTACCATATATTTTATTTCAAGTACCAAAAATGTTTTTTAATTAAGTTTTAAGTTTTCGTTAACTGCAATAATTCTGATTTGATATCATTATGGTTCATTCTGTTAATTGTTAACTGATGTTTGTTGTTGTTGTTTGTTAACTGTTTATTAATCTAGGTTAAGGTTTTTTATCAATTATAATATAATCATTATATTACAGTTAATGTCAAATTAAACATTTTCTATTGTTCATTTATGATCATTCATAATGCATTATTATCATCCTCAAATGCATTTTTTTAAATATTAATTTATTTTTTAAAAATCATTTATTAAATGTATCAAATATTAATCATTTAAATTAGGTATTAATGCATAGGTATATATTGTTATTTCCCCTAGTATATTTTCTCATAGTGGTGTTGGTGAATAATTTTGGCCTATGAAAGGAGCCTTTGGTTCAAAAAATGTTTGAGAACCCCTGATCTAATACACATGCTGCACATAAAACATAACTTTTCTTCATGAAATCCATGGATGGCACGCTCAAAGGCCGTGGCATGGACAGAAGAGAGGCTGAAGTAGAGCAAATGAGTATGTCTGACAGCGTCTCATCTTTCACACTGTCTGCTGTTAGACTGAGCAGGAAAAATTTAAAAATGAAAGACAGCCAGCTGTTTGGTGCATGTCGCAACACACTGTTCGGCCAAATCACAGGAACGACATGCTAATATATTCAGAGCTGGGCCAAAGGGTTGCACCACATACATCTAATTGTATGCATATAATTGTATCCATGTTGCATACATCTAATTTAATGCATGAATAGACCAACTTTTCAATGCAATAGATTTATTATTATATATAGGCCTACTTAACTACTTTTTTTCTCTTGCTTTAAAGATATTTTTAAGGATATTTTTAAAGGAAAGTGAAACAAAATTCTGATTTAAAATGGTTTTTGCAGTTCATGCACTTGCACAGCTCATCAATTTCACCCTAAATAAGGCCTTTATACGTAGAATGAGATAGCATTAGCATGCTGTTTTACATGTTTAAACGATCCAGTATCTCAAAACACACTGATTATGAACCTATTTGAATGTGCCATGTGCGTTGTACTTCTTACATTATTTAAAGCACCTTGATCATCAGATGCAGCATCCAGAACAGGGAAGAGATGGCAGATAACCACAGGTATAAAGACAGCAGCAACAGACGGGAGTCTATCAGCTGATCTTGGATCAGAGGAGGCTTTGTGGCTTATATTAGTTATCATTCTTGATGTGAACAACCTTCAAGTCAAAATATTACTCACTAGGACTGAATCAACCCCAAATTAGGTTATATAGTTTATAAAAATCAAACGTCTGTTTTTATTTACTCACCCTTATGTCCATGAAATAGAAAATGTGATATATTTAAATTGAAAATGTTGTCATTGGTCCAAACGATGGAATCACGATCGAATCGTTCTTTTGAGTCGGATCTCTTCAGTGAAAAGTTCGATTCGCCAAACTGCTCTGATTCATTGATGTTTTGGACTGATCCGATTCTAGAGTTCGACTCACGATAAAACTATCGTGTCACATGAAATTATGACTTTATATATTATCATGAATATAGCGCGTGAATCATGTGTGCAAGCCACCAGCACACAGGCCACTTTTCTTCATATAGTTTCCCTTTTAAGTTGTTTTAGAGAGAAAGTCATGCATGTTTATAACATGCGAGTGAGTAGATGACGAAATAATTTACAATTTGAGGGAACGACAACTACACGTTTTCACTTTTTTACCACAGTAGCCTATCTTTCAGTTTTTTACTCTTGAAAGAAATCTTTTCGCTGAGTTATACTTTGTTTTGACAGAAAAACAGACACGGGTGACCTGGATACGTAACGCAGCCCTACAGAAAAGTGGTAAGCATCTGTATTTGTTCAGTAAATTCATTCATGTTATAGGCCTATTAATGTCAATATGCTTTTCACCTAGCCTACCTTGTGTACAGTGAAACTATAGGCACAGGCCTACTTCCTGCTCATGTATTATCACTCTTGTTTAATTAATCTATTTTCTATTGTATATTTATTAAAGCTTTTTCAAATAAATGATCACACAACACAAAACACTATGTAGTTTATTCATATGGTCTACATTTTTACTTGACTTTGACAACACATCCCATTCACGTACAGTAGAAACTCATCATATTATTGTAATTGAATTCCTCATGACAAATGATTACACACTAAACAGGTGAAACCTGTGCAGAGAAACTTTAGTTTCCTGTAAAAGTCTCATACCACTGAGAGGGGTTTCCCCTGCATACTAGGCTCAATGGCACTAACCCAGCATGCAAATATTAACAGCAGCACCAGCCCTACTTATTTCCTGGTCCAGAATCTTTGGGAAAATTAAAAAGTGTTTATTATACATAAGCAAAAATAAAAATGACACTACTAAATTGACTAGAGGTATGTCCTCCCATGATATTCAAGGTTTAAAGGCTGATAAAAGTGCAATGTAAATGTGTACCAAACAATAATGTTACTGAAACTATGTCTTGGGTTGGCTGACCAAATGTATTGTATAGTTATTCTTGAGCTAGACACCCAAACAGTGTTTGACGGTAACCATAATACACTTTAAAAACCTTTATTATGTGTGAGTCACAAATGTTTGAGACAATCACACAAAGGTTGAAATTCACACATTGCTGACTTGATACAATAGAACAGACAAACTCAGTCAGCAATTCCACTGAGTCATCAGTAAATGGTGTGAATTTGCACCCATTTGGAGATTTTATGGTACTGTTTAAAAGAAAATAAGTTAATAAGATAGAAAGACGAAGTGTGAAAGTTTTTTCTCTGTTTCTGTTTCTGTCAAATTCAAAAACAGCAAGGTTTTCGTTGCCTCTTTAATGTATAAATTATATTCTGACAGACATTTCAAAGTACAGTTAATGCTGTTGATGTTACATCACAGACAATACAAGGTCATACACAAATAAAAACCCTTTGATAATTAGAGGGATCTTCCTCAAACAACAAAATATGAATGAATCAATCACTCTAAGATGTTGAGCGGTCTTAGTGTAAACAACACTTTAATGTGGAAAGGGGAAGTGGTTTGTTATGGTTAAACCAGATTCATTGGGATATGCCGATGGGAAACATGGCCTTGATTCCCTTCAGTTAGTTTCCTTAACTTACTGGCAATGTTACATAAAAATCAGATTTAGTGCCACGAACTATTTCAGAAATCTTGTCAGTTACATTTAGGTCAACAGAGCTAAGCTGATGTTCCTTTGCAACCACTAGAGGTCAGTGTAGAAACACTGTCATCGATAAGAAAAGCGCACAAGAATCATGACGGATAAAATCTTTGGGATTGTGGAATTTCCCTTTTTTTTAGTTCATGTAAATTTAAAATCAAAAACAAACTTGAAACCATGTTTCTTTGTGATCGGAAAGTACATGTTGTTTCCATTTATTTGCATAAGTACCTGCATCCACAGGGGATACATTTTCAATGTATTGTAATTGTAACCCTCTTCCACAATT
The DNA here is from genome assembly GCF_001515625.1 of Sinocyclocheilus rhinocerous. Classification (NCBI taxonomy): domain Eukaryota; kingdom Metazoa; phylum Chordata; class Actinopteri; order Cypriniformes; family Cyprinidae; genus Sinocyclocheilus; species Sinocyclocheilus rhinocerous. The sequence continues at coordinate 380,204 of NW_015652173.1, forward strand.
CCTTGTAGTTGTGTGTGTGTGTGTGTGTGTGTGTGGAATATGTTAATATATCCCAGCAGGCTTTGCAGGTTAAGGTGCTTTTTAATATGTCTACATTTATCCTCAGAACTGTCCATATATCATCTATTCAATCTATTCATGTCTCAACGAACAAAGACAGTAGATGAGTTGTCGTGATTTATTTGCCATTGTTTTGTTCAACAAAATACTTCCTTAGAATACAAAGTTTTTTATGTAACTGCCTTAAATATAAACGGAAACATGCAGCTGCATTCAAATGAAACAGGAAACTGTTTGTAATATATTTTGTTTTAGCAAATACAGTGAATTGTGTGGTTGTTGGATTTTTTTATTTTTTTTTCAGGTTACACTTTTTTATAGTGTATTTAATATAACCCAAATTTAGCAGCTGTTGTCTTTAAGTCTCATTAAAATCTATTAAATCCTATTTTATTAAAGGGGTCATATGATGCGATTTCATTTTTTCCTTTCTCTTTGGAGTGTTACAAGCTCTTGGTGCATAAAGAAGATCTAGATTTCTTAGACTGATCCTGATGATTCGTGAGCCGGTATCACAGAGGTTCATGCGGTTAAGTGCTCTAATCATGCTTTAGGACAAAACTGATGTGTCACTGATACATACCAAGAGATTATAAATTAATATTATAATTTAATTTATCACTTGCGCATCAATGGATCCTCTGCATTGAATGGGTGCCGTCAGAACGAGAGTCCAAACAGCTGATAAAAACATCACAAATAATTCACACAACTCCAGTCCATCAATTAACATCTTGTTAAGCAAAAAGCTGTGTGTTTGTAATAAACATATACATCAATATGACGTTTTTAACTTCAAACCGTTGCTTCCAGCTAAAATACAAGTTTTCTGTCCATAATATTGGTTTCAAGCACCGTTTACAAGCAAAAAAAAGTCCAAAACATTTTTAACAAATATGTCGGTGGATTCAAGCATTATTATGGATTATAGACTTGTATTTTGACCAGAAGTAATGGTTTCAATTGCCCTCATCAATACAAACATGCAGCTTTTTGCTTCACAAGATGTTAATTGATGGACTCGTGTGAAATATTTGTGATGTTTTTATCAGCTGTTTGGACTCTCATTCTGACGGCACCCATTCACTGCAGAGGATCCATTGGTGAGCAAGTGATGTAAAGCTAAATTTTTCCAAATTCAAACTCTACAACAAATGTAAATATTTGGGTGGACTATTCCTTTGCAGTATCTTTTGTATTCATGCATAAATGTTTGTGTTTCACATTATGTTGTTTTTTCTCTTTTAGAAATCACAGTGTTTTTCATTTACCCCTGGGGAGGAGGAAGACAGAGAGGTAAGCCTTACTCGACATCATAATGCAAGCAGTCAGCAATTCAACCCTGAACAGTGAGCTTTTTAATGCTTTGTCTAGCCATTTTAGATACATTACTTTCAGTATTCATAAATATTCATTAATATTTCAAAACCAAAATCTTCAATTGATTTCCAATAAATATACGAAGCTAGTGTGCTTATATCAGGTGATGTCAAATGAATCCTATTTTATAGCACTGCTATTGAAATGTGTTCTTTCTTTGACTTTATGTGCTTGTATTTTTGGTAGGATGGACATTTGCAAGAGGTATATGGGTAGCTTGATGATTTAGATGTAGCATAGCTTTAGCTAAGAACCCAAAGCCTATTTCTCATTCCTGATTGGCTAATGCTAGATGAATCTAGTATTTTGACTTCACTGTATAACAAAGAAGGTTTAATAGTATCACATGACAGGATCATTCCAAAAATATAAAGAAATACACTTTGGGGTTTTATAAGATGATAGTGTGTTGAGATGGATGGAGAATGTTTAATGGGAATCAATGTGGTTCAGAAACAAGCCAAAAATGATACCTTTATCTGTATGCTGTCTCATTTGAATTGCAATATTTTCCCATTTGAGCACATTGGTGATGTTGAAGCTAGTAGTCAATCAATGTGAGCCTTTAAATGGCCAATGCTAATATCTAGATCAGCGGTTCTCAACTGATGGGTCACGACCCGAAAATGGCTCGCAGGTCTGTACTGGTGGGTTGAGGAAAGCAGAGAAAAATCAATGCTTAATGCAAACTATAAAATGTTAGTCATGAATTCATGCAAAAATAGAAAAGCTTTTAAAAAGGAGCAGAGAAAGCAAGATTTTTATTTGCACTTTTCACTATCATCCCAGTTATTTTTTTAGTGTTAATTTTAGTGTTCAGTTCTGGTCATCCTGTTCCCAAACTGCACTTTTGCTGACCACATTTTTGCTTTTGTCTCTAATATGAACTGACTTGCAGTTTCCTTCGTTGCTGTTTTTGACTCTAGCCTCTTATATAAAGGCTGACGTCTTGTCATTTTAATCATTGTCTTACCACAATATAGCACCTTCTGATGCCAAGGACCCCCAAACATGATGACTGCATTGCAAGGGACCCTCTTTCTCTTTATACTGTATGAGAAAAATGAGCTGGAGTGATATTATGAAGACATGTTTTTGTCGCAACTTGCAATTTAATTAATTTGTACTAAAGGCAAAAGATATCATTATATTTTTATCTGAAATATATTTGTATGAATTCAAAACAATCATTCATAAATATTTATTTATAAAATGTATTTCTATAGCACTTTTACAATAAATTGGTTAAAAAAAATTTTTTTTTTTACAATTTTTTTCTCCTAAATTTTCTGAGGACGCCCGTTTAAAAAACCTGTGATAACACTTTGCTGCTATTTTTGGCGAAATTATAAAGACAATTTTTGTTGCTGTTTTAATTTAATGATAATCATTTCATTTATACTTAAGACAAAATAAATTATTAAAATATTATTTGGAAAATATTTGTATAAATTCTAAATAATTATTAGTACACAATTATTTCTAAAGTGTATTTTTGATAGCATTTTACAATAAAACGGCAGAACCCACTTTGAAAACCCCAACTAAAGACTGTAACTCCATAATGCTGCTATATTTGGTTATCATGGTGTGATGTCACAGATGTGTTTCAAACAGATCTCGTTTGGTTCATTGCTTGACTGGGTTATGTAAGGACGTGTCACACTTGGACTCCAATTTGGTAACTGTAAATTCTACAGTGAGACAGTTGGAGGTCTTGGCAGTGAAACACAGTCAGGGAGAATTTGAGGAGTTGTCAGTCATCCACCCGTGTATATAGCAAGCTGTCTGCTCTAACAATAATGAATGATCCCTCTCAGAAACTCCAGGTGTCTATTTCTACAACACCCAATGTGATTCATACCTTGGGAAGAGCGGAGAATAAATGGACATAATGTTGTTATGCTGCTACTCTAGCATAAACAGGTCTCAAGTATGTTTCGTCTTAAGTATGATCGTTTTTAACCACATTGAATCACATGAAAATAACACCCATGAGATTCTCTCATGTAGCCTGTAACAGTGTTTCTCAATTGGTGGGTTTCTTAATAGGTCAGTTTTGATAGGGTCACAGGCGTGTAATTGTTATGTATTTTTGTAATTTATGTATTTATATGTACTGTATTTTTAAATATATGTTATATATTTGTATTTATTTTAAAATCTTTTTATATCTCTTTATGTGTTTTAGATTTAAAATCTAAAATATGAACTACTCTTCAAATGGTAGTCAGTCAAGTTTTTTTTTTTGAAAGGAAGAAATTAATACTTTTATTCAACAAGGATGCATTGAACTGACCAAATGTCACAGTAAATGCATTTATAATTTTACAAAAGATTTCTACTTTAAATAAATGCTGTTCTTTTGAACTTTCTATTCATCAAAGAATCCTGAAAAAAAAATGTATTTCAAATAAAAAATAAAAATGTTTACAAAAATATTAAGCAGCACAACTGTTTTCAATATTAATAATACTAAGATATGTTTCTTGAGCATTAAATCAGGATATTAGAGTGATTTCTGAAGGTCTGAATGGCTCTGCCATCACAGAAGTGAATGACAATTTAAAATATATTAAAATAGACAACGTTTACTTTAAATTGCAATAACATTTCACCATTTTGCAGATTTTACTATATTTTTGATCACATAAATGCAGCCTTGGTGAGCATAAGAGACTTCTTTCAAAATCATTAAAAATTGTACTAATGTAATTTTTCAGTACTTATATTTTTTTAATTATGTTATGTATTTATATTATAATTTTTACATTTTTATTTCATTTTTTAATTAAAAATGTTCAAGTCTTTTTTAAGTAGTAAAAATCTAAAGTAAACAAATAGTAAACAAAAGCGTTGGTACGCAAATTGTTAAATCTGGATTTTGAAGCAAAACCAGTTGAGAACCGCTGGCCCATAAGGTGATGGTGGAGAGTTGGTTGCTGCCGTTAACTGTAACTCTGTTAACTCTCTCTCATCTCTCAGCATCTGGGCGAGTTAGTGCTGGGCTTCCTGGAGAGAGACCTCCAGCCGTCCTGTCAGCTGGCCTGCCTGGAAACCATCCGCATCCTGTCCCGTGACACTTTAAATTGCAATAACATTTCACCATTTTGCAGATTTTACTATATTTTTGATCACATAAATGCAGCCTTGATGAGCATAAGAGACTTCTTTCAAAATCATAAAAAATTGTACTAATGTAATTTTTCAGTACTTATATATTTTTTAATTATGTTATGTATTTATATTATAATTTTTACATTTTTATTTCATTTTTTAATTAAAAATGTTCAAGTCTTTTTTAAGTAGTAAAAATCTAAAGTAAACAAATAGTAAACAAAAGCGTTGGTACGCAAATTGTTAAATCTGGATTTTGAAGCAAAACCAGTTGAGAACCGCTGGCCCATAAGGTGATGGTGGAGAGTTGGTTGCTGCCGTTAACTGTAACTCTGTTAACTCTCTCTCATCTCTCAGCATCTGGGCGAGTTAGTGCTGGGCTTCCTGGAGAGAGACCTCCAGCCGTCCTGTCAGCTGGCCTGCCTGGAAACCATCCGCATCCTGTCCCGTGACAAGAAGAGCCTGGTTCCCTTTGCCACCCGCCACGCCATGCAGATCCTGATCCGACATGCTGGCCTCGGTCAGGGTGAGGGCTTCACGCCCGAGATCCCGGACCTGGAAGTGATCGTGGAGGCCCTGAAGTGCTTGTGCAACATCGTGTTCAACAGCGAGGCGGCTCAGGAGGCGGGGGCGGAGCTCCAGCTGATCGTGGGATTGGCCGAGAGGCTGAAACAGTGCCGCGAGCCGCAGTGGAACCACTACGTGCGATTCTTCGACCTGCGCCTCACGTTCCTGATCACCGCCCTGCGTGTGGACGTAAGAGCCCAGCTGGCCCGCGAGCTGCGGGGGGTTAGTCTGCTGTCCGAGGCTCTGGATGCCACGCTCGGCCTCTGCTGGCCCGACACGTACGAGGTGGCGCGTGCAGACTTTGACGGCTGCTCAGAGCTACCCCCGCTGGGGAGACAGGAGACGGAGCGAGCCATGGAGATCCTGAAGATCCTCTTTAACGTCACCTTTGATTCCAACCGCCACAAGGTGGACGAGGTGAGACCGTGCCGCCACATTTAATTGTGTCAAGCAATGTTTTGCAGTCAAACAGTGACAGTGCTGTTGTTTCCTGAATTTTAGTCCCCTGATTATATGTGGGAATATCATTTTTGGCCAAGTTCAATTGGTGAATCTCACGAAACCTGTAAAGAATGTGTGTGTGTATAT
>NW_015652173.1:386668-389472 GCF_001515625.1 Sinocyclocheilus rhinocerous
ATATTTATCTTGCACTAAAGACCACAATTCCTACTTTTATTTAGGATTTTTTGCATTTTAAGACAATACAATAAAAAATAATATAGTATTTTAGAAGAAGCTACTGTATTGTAATGGAATTTAAAAAATACAAAAAGGGGAAGATGTTCTTAATTCTCATGAAAATAATGCAACAGTGCCAAATTTAATTTAATTTATTTTATTTTGAACAATATATATACAGTGGTGTGAAAAAGTGTTGGCCCCCTTCCTGATTTCTTATTTTTTTGCATGTTTGTCACACTTTAATGTTTCAGATCGGGGGCCAACACTTTTTCACACCACTGTATATATATATATATATATATTAACAAAATATACAAGCACAGTAAATGTGTTGCAACATAGCAGAGGAAAAACCACATCTACAAAATTCTGCAAACAATAATTACAGGTCCGAAGTCTGATAATAGTATAATTTAATATACTATAAAATATAAATCTTAAACAATCTAAATACATGTATATTATCATTAATTTATTACTATTTAAAGTAGCTTTTCTATTTTAATATATTTTAAAATATATGTTTATATTATATTATATAAAGCTATAATATAAAGGCAAAACAGAATTTTCAGCCACCATTACTCAGGTATTTAATCGATCAGCATATTAGAATGATTTCTGTCAATATATTAGAATTAAAGTTGATTTATCGAATTAGAATTCAAATTGATTTTATAATTTTTTTCAGTTTTATAAATATATACAGTTTTGTTGATTAAAAAAAACTTCATATTTTTCAAATCTGTCATATTGTTCATATTGTTTAAGCCTGAAAAATTAAGATGATGATACAATTATCTGCCTGTTCTGATCTGATGTGGATCTGATGTGAAAAAAAAACAGATAAGCCAGTACTATGGGTATTGTGCATTCCTTGCTGTAAATTAAAAGTGTTATTTTATTATGCCTGCCTCTTAATATTTTGATAGGAAAACAAGTTATTTTTAATTTTCTAATTTTCTCCTAATCCCACGAAGGTGTGTCAATTTCATTCTCACATCTTGCTGAATAAGCATCACTCACCCCCAGCAATTAGATCTGTTCTCTCAGTGTAAATAACAGTGTTTAATTATTGATGCAGAACTAATGTGGTTTCATGGGACTTGCATTGTGTGTGTGTGTGTGTGTGTGTGTGTGTGTGTGTTGCAGGAGGAAGCAGCCACTTACAGACACCTGGGTGCTATACTGAGACACTGCATCATGAGCACCTCAGAGGGAGAAGAGCGCACGGAGGAGATGCACAGGTACAAACACACACACTCACTCACACACACACACACACACACACACACCGAGGGAGAGGAGCGCACAGAGGAGATGCACAGGTACACACACAACACACACAGCAGAGCAGAAGATTTAGATGCACAGAAGTTTATTAAGGCAAGGATACTGTTTCTCAATAATGCATTAAATTGCAGAAGTGAATCATGTAAAGGTGTTTGAAACAGTGACACACTTGCACAGATTCTCACCGTGTGTCTTGATCTGATTTGTAGAGTTTGGTAACAAATTAGAGCAGACCCACAGGGATCTCAATCCCAATTAGTTAGTCGATTTGTAAAAGGAAAGCAAATGTGATGTGAACTTGTTTTACAGCCACACGGTGAACCTTCTGGGGAACCTGCCGCTTCCGTGTCTTGACGTCTTGCTGATGCCTAAAGTCCAGCAGGGCTCTATCGAGTACATAGGCGTCAACATGGACGCCGTCAAGGTGCTGCTGGAGTTTATGGAGAAAAGACTCGACCGGGTGAGCAACCGAATACTGCTTTTGTGCAAAAGTATAATGTTAATATTTCAAAACATTCATTAGAATAGTTAAAACACATTAAACGCAGATTAATGTTCCTCACCAGACATGACAATAATATTGTGATAAATCACATTTCTTCCCATGTTTGTTAAAAATGGCAACACTGTCACACATAAAGACATTTTTTTTAGTCACTTGGTTGGTAGCTCCGCCCACAGTGAAATCTCATTGCTCCAAAAGCAAACTTATTTATATACTAGATGTAATTTTTTTCTGGTTGTCTTAGTAAATATAGAAATTATATATAGAAATACACATTTTGTGAGTTATATGGCATTTACATATTTTTGTATATCATTTTAATGAATAAAGAAATTGATAACTATTTATTTTAACGGCTTTTTCCTTTTCATGTATCTTTATATGTCAAATATCAATAGGATTTATTTATGTATTTATTTATTTCATTTTTTTTTCATATTCTCCAACAAAAAATGTAAAAAAAAAAAAGTAGAATGATGAAAAAGGAAAAAGGAAAATGACTTTACATTCATTTATTATTAATGTACAGATTATACAACTTCTATAAGTATATCCAACCTTACCCAGATTCATACAGCTATACAAAAAAACTGGGCTTGAGTTTTGCAGTGTTGTACCTGGTTAGGTTGAGGTGAAAACACCTGCGACAAAGTTATTTTTGTTCTTTCTTTTGGTGCTCGGTTTGTTACTGTTTTTGTGCTGTGTGTGATGGGAATGCTTTGAGGGATTTCTACACCAGGACACAGCTGGAGCTCCAATGTACAACTATTTAACTGCTAACCGTCTCCACCTGTTGATGTTGTGTTTCCAGGGAAACAAGCTGAAGGAAACCCTGCTGCCCTCGTTAAATCTACTAACGGAGAGCGCTCGCATCCACAGAGAGACCAGGAAGTTTTTACGAATGAAGGTGAGATTGGATGAAAACTTGACTGTGAACTTGATCTACTTTTTTTTTTTTTTT
>NW_015652173.1:389808-470704 GCF_001515625.1 Sinocyclocheilus rhinocerous
AAAATTACTCTAGACAAACATTTGTGTGTTGAAATTTCTTCTTCTGCATTCTACTGTACGGATGTAAATTTACTTTCCCTTCAGCCTGAGGCTTATTCATTTCACATATGGTGTGAAAAGGCTTTTATATTAGCCAAAAATAGAACTTTTTTTATTTTAAAAACAAACAAGCAAGCCCTGTCCAGATTTAAAAAGTAACGCAAAAGTAACGTAGCGCATTACTTCCCATAAAAAGTAACTAAGTAACGTGATTATTTACTTTTTTATGGAGTAACGCAATATTGTAATTTTAAAAAGCATTTAAAAGTAACTTTCCCCAACACTGGTTGTGTGTCTACGCAGGTGCTTCCACCATTACGAGATGTCAAAAACAGACCTGAGGTGGGGAACGCTCTACGGAACAAGCTAGTGCGTCTAATGACACACATAGACACGGACGTGAAGCACTGTGCGGCTGAGTTCCTGTTTGTGCTGTGCAAGGAGAGTGGTATGTTACATTATTATTAAAAATTTTTTTTTTTTGAGGAGCACCAGTTTTCAGTATTTCTTTGATAGATTTCTTGACTAAAGTCTGAAAAATCCCATTTTAAGCAAATTTAATACAATTTTAAATTAAGAATAAATGATGAATTCTATTAGTGACTGCAAAAATATTTCCCCCTATATTAACATCTTAATATGTAACCAAAAAAGTGATCAAGCTTCATAAACTTTCAAAAGTTTAGGATTGGTTAGATTTTTTTAATTCTTAAAAAAATAAGTCTCTTATGCTCACCAAAGCTGTATTTATTTGATCAAAAATGCAGTAATACAGTAATATTATGAAATATTTTTACAATTTAAAAAAACTCTTCTATTTTAATATATTTTAAAATGTAATTTATTCCTGTGATGCAAAGCTGAATTTTCAGGAGCAATCTTTAGTGTCGCATGATCCTTCAAAAAAATAATTCTAATATGCTGATTTGGTGATCAAGAAGCATTTCTTATTATTTATTGATTTTGAAAACAGTTGAAAACTATATTTTTGGGGAAACTGTGATACATTTTGTTTCAGGATTATTTGATGAATTGAAAGTTTAAAAGAACAGCATTTATTTGAAACCAATTTTTTTGTAACATTATGTCTTATTGTCATTTTTGGTTAATTTAATGCATCCTCCCTGAATAAAATTATTAATTTCTTAAAAAATCTCACTTTGAAACATGAGTGTGTATATATATTTAGATAAAAGTTGTAGTTTATGATAAGTAATCTATTCTTTTCTGTCAATCAGTTTCCAGGTTTATCAAGTACACAGGTTATGGTAACGCGGCAGGGCTGCTGGCTGCTCGCGGACTGATGAGAGGCGGCCGAGACCCTGGAAATTATTCAGAAGATGAGGACAGCGATACCGAGGAGTACAGAGAGGCAAAACCTCAGTACGTCATTGTCAGAAACCATAAAAGCCATCACTAAGTTAGAAAAAAATCTGAAATATTTGTGTTGAACAGCATCAATCCAGTGACCGGCCGTGTGGAGGAGGAGCAGCCCAACCCTATGGAGGGAATGACTGAAGAACAGAAAGAATATGAAGCCATGAAACTGGTCAAAATGTTCGACAAACTCTCCAGGTAATAAAGTGACTTTAGGAAGCAGCGATGCTGTCATTGCGCTTTCAAAATAGTATATTGTCAACTGTAAGTAACAGCAAACATGCTTTTCTTTCAGGGGGCAGGTGATCCAGCCAATGAAAATCGGTGCTGATGGTAAAATGACTTCATTGGAGCCACAAGAGCTTCATTATTTAGCCAGTCAACAGTTCGGAGAGTCCAATAATTCTGACAGCGACAGTGACGCAAACTAATTCTCCTGAAATGAGTCTTGAGTCTTTTAACAGGACGGATAGGATTGCTTATTTAATTTTAATCAAACACAAAAGCTTATTGTGAATCATATAAAAGAATTGAATCGTTTGACATTAAGATTTAAATGCTTTTGTTTTTACTCCAAAGGAAAACACCTGGTGATTGTTACTTCGTCTCGTTTGAGGTTTATTGTGTTGGCCTGTCTTTAGGTAATATTTTCTGTACAGTGACAATGAAAACGTGGTTTGGTTGCACAGTGCTAGTTTATTAATATAACAGGATTCATTTCATGGAACTCCCAAGTTATTATACATCACGGATTTTATTTTTCATTTAGTATGTGGTCTGAGAAGAAAACAAATGTGACACTGGGTGAAGACAGCAACAGAGCCCTGATATTTATTTATTTATTCATTCACTTGGTTTTAGGATGAGCTAAGTGTGGAATTTTTTTTAAGTTACAATATATATATATATATATGAGATGTGATATTTTATGAGGAAGTACAGTTCAGCGTTTTTTGGTTTTACTCATGAGCATATAAAGCCTCCTGTGATCAACTTATCTTTTGTTCTGTGTGGTAAAAGGATGAATTGCTGTATATTGTTATTGGTGGCCCGTGTAGTTACATGTGAAAGACTGAAGGAAATGTTGTATAATTTGTATCACATTGTGTTTAAAAAAATGTATTGTGAGATTATAATAAAAGAGCAGATTTTTTTTCATTGTCTCTTATTTGAGATGTTTTATACACCTACCTTTTGGTAATACAATGTTGATATTTTTAAATCATTAATGTTGTAGTTAGTAATGTAATCCATTACATTATGCATTTTAGGTAATGTAATCGGACTACTTTTTGATTACTTTTGACCTAACTTGTTTATCACATTGATTTAAATAGGGATCTTGTATCATATTGATATAAAATAAAAAGAGTAAGAAAATATGTTCCATTTGTTGTAATTAATGACATAAAGTAACATTACATTACCTCAAGGTTTCCCAAACTGGGGTTTGTAAAGGAACTGCATGGGGTCTGTGAGTTTAATGAAAATCTAATAATTAATTAAATCATAAAAAGTACAAATAAGTCATTTTCAAATAGCATCATTTAAAATAAAACACTTACTAAAAAATGAAATATTTTATTTGTTTGCCTGCATGTCATGTGACCATCAACCAACGTCAGAGAACCGTGACTATGCAAATGTGATACTTATTAAAATATTTATTTTAACATCTCAGAGGTACTTCAAGTAAATATATTAGGTGAAAGATGTTCAGATGACAAAAAAGTTTGGGAATGCCTGCATTATTTAAATAAGAAAAAAAAAAACGTGAATTTGTGCATTTTAATGTGTTTGCAAGACATAAGCTCTCCAAAGCTATAGTAATACATGGTTAAGTAACCTACTAAGTGATAATTCAAATAAAAATGTATGTGTTCATCAGTAGATGTTGAAATGATGCAATGTTGAAACACTTCTTAAACCTGAAAAGATTTTTGTAAATCCAATGGTCAAATGCTGTGTAGCCACCTAGTAACCGGTCTTCATGTGAATTTCCACAATACTGGAAGACTTTGGATGTATATAAGTGGTAGGCTATTTTAGAAAATACATTTTAAAAGATGAAAAAGAGGAATTAGGGAGAATCAATAAATTATAAAAAATTTATTGCTATTGTGTGTATCATATGTTATCATGTAATCAACAAAAAAGTAACTATTACGAATATTTTAAAATACAATTTTTGGAATCTGATTATGTAATCCAGATTACATGTAATCACTACCCAGCTCTGTATGTATGTATGTATGTATGAGTGTGTGTGTTCCTCGGGAGACATCGCGTTAGGGGCCCCCCTGTATAGGCCTATATACAGTGGGTACGGAAAGTATTCAGACCCCCTTAAATTTTTCACTCTTTGTTATATTGCAGCCATTTGCTAAAATCATTTAAGTTAATTTTTTTTCCTCATTAATGTACACACAGCACCCCATATTGACAGAAAAACACAGAATTGTTGACATCTTTGCAGATTTATTAAAAAAGAAAAACTGAAAAATGCTCAGTATTTAGTAGAAGCACCCTCTTGATCTAATACAGCCATGAGTCTTTTTGGGAAAAATGCAACAAGTTTTTCACACCTGGATTTGGCGATCCTCTGCCATTCCTCCTTGCAGATCCTCTCCAGTTCTGTCAGGTTGGACGGTAAACGTTGGTGGACAGCCATTTTTAGGTCTCTCCAGAGATGCTCAATTGGGTTTAAGTCAGGGATCTGGCTGGGCCATTCAAGAACAGTCACAGAGTCGTTGTGAAGCCACTCCTTCGTTATTTTAGCTGTGTGCTTAGGGTCATTGTCTTGTTGGAAGGTAAACCTTAGTTCCAGTCTGAGGTCCTGAGCACTCTGGAGAAGGTTTTCGCCCAGGATATCCCTGTACTTGGCCGCATTCATCTTTCCCTCGATTGCAACCAGTCGTCCTGTCCCTGCAGCTGAAAAACACCCCCACAGCATGATGCTGCCACCACCATGCTTCACTGTTGGGACTGTATTGGACAGGTGCCTGGTTTTCTCCACACATACCACTTAGAATTAAGGCCAAAAAGTTCTATCTTGGTCTCATCAGACCAGAGAATCTTATTTCTCACCATCTTGGAGTCCTTCAGGTGTTTTTTTAGCAAACTCCATGCGGGCTTTCATGTGTCTTGAACTGAGGAGAGGCTTCCGTCGGGCCACTCTGCCATAAAGCCCCGACTGGTGGAGGGCTGCAGTGATGGTTGACTTTCTACAACTTTCTCCCATCTCCCGACTGCATCTCTGGAGCTCAGCCACAGTGATCTTTGGGTTCTTCTTTACCTCTCTCACCAAGGCTCTTCTCCCCCGATAGCTCAGTTTGGCCAGACGGCCAGCTCTAGGAAGGGTTCTGGTCATCCCAAACGTCTTCCATTTAAGGATTATGGAGGCCACTGTGCTCTTAGGAACCTTAAGTGCAACAGAAATTTTTTTGTAACCTTGGCCAGATCTGTGCCTTGCCACAATTCTGTCTCTGAGCTCTTCAGGCAATTCCTTTGACCTCATGATTCTCATTTGCTCTGACATGCACTGTGAGCTGTAAGGTCTTATATAGACAGGTGTGTGGCTTTCCTAATCAAGTCCAATCAGTATAATCAAACACAGCTGGACTCAAATGAAGGTGTAGAACCATCTCAAGGATGATCAGAACAAATGGACAGCACCTGAGTTAAATATATGAGTGTCACAGCAAAGGGTCTGAATACTTAGGACCATGTGATATTTCAGTTTTTCTTTTTTAATAAATCTGCAAAAATGTCAACAAATCTGTGTTTTTCTGTCAATATGGGGTGCTATGTGTACATTAATGAGGAAAAAAAATTAACTTAAATGATTTTAGCAAATGGCTGCAATATAACAAAGAGTGAAAAATTTAAGGGGGTCTGAAAACTTTCCGTACCCACTGTATATATATCGGGCTTGTCTGGGTACTTCAGGAAATGCTGTTCTGCTGGGATTTTCACACACAGCCATCTCTAGGATTTACAGAGAATGGTCTGAAAAAGAAAATATTCAGTGAGTGGCAGTTCTGTGGGCGTAAATGCCTTGTTGATGCCAGAGGTCAGAGGACAATGGCCGGACTGATTCGAGCTGATAAAAAGGCAACAGTAACTCAATAACACTCATAACAACCAAGATATGCAGTAGAGCGTCTCTGAATGCACAACATGTAGAACCTTGAAGCCAATGGGCTTCAGCAGCAGAAGACGACACTGGGTGCAACTCCTGTCAGCTAAGAACAGGAAACTGAGGTTACAATTCACACAGGCTCACTAAAATTGGACAATAAAACATTGCCCGGTCTGAAGAGTTTGGATTTCTGCTGAGTCATTCAGATGGTATAGGGTCAGAATTGATTTAATGTAGCCTACCACTGCCACCAAAAAGAAAGAAAAATGAAAATTTATACATTTACTAATGTGCATTTCTCCTTGGAATGAATAGGAGTGCTGAAAAAGCTAGTAAACCTCTTTTATGTCACATCACAAACTAACGCTCCGGTTACTGACGTAACCACGGTTCCCTGAGATAAATTCCTTGACCTCTATATAAGTCGGCTCAATGCACCATTTCATCAGAATCACTTCGACTGAAGTGACAGCCATCGATTTGCATGCAGCTTATAGTACGGAAAGTAACGCAATGCTCGTTCCCTTATCTCAGGGAACCGAGGTTACGTCAGTAACCGGAGCGTTCCCAATCGAACGTTCACTTCACGTTGTGTTATGGGAACAATATCCAATCACGCCGTGCTATGAGCAGAAACATAACGATCTGCTCTACGAGCCCAGTTTAGAAGCACTAATTTAAGGCCCCTGAAACATGAGGGCTAAACTCAGTCCCGAGCATTAGCCAGGGATACTGACACAGCTGTTTCTGCCTCCGGGAGAAACCAGCAGTTTAATGTCCAAATTATAAAATCTAACAAACAAAACTCACTAATGGAAATCCCGCTGGACCACACCCAGGAGGAGGCAATTCCTCTAGTTGAATGGGCTCTCACGCCTATAGGGCACTGCCAGCCCACTGAGGCATAAGCCAGGGCAATCGCATCTACAATCCAGCGAGATAGTCTCTGCTTTGTCACCGGCAGCCATTTAGAGCGGCCTCCAAAGGACTAGAGACAAGTCCCATGTCGGTACAGTCCTGGGACGGGGAGGATTTAACCTCCGAGCGCCCTTCAGGGATTTAACGACCAAGTCGTTCCTGCCAATAGTCCGACCAGCCACAAGAGAATGATTCGCTGTGATGGCTGCCACATATAAGTGTGGATGGGGTGTGACCCTTGTCCAACAGCTCTTGCAGAAAGGTGAGCACATGGGACATGTCACATGAGTTCGGGTCCTGATCTCGCGCTGAACACCAGTCACAAAAGACTGACCACTTGAGAGCGTAGAGACGTCTTGTAGATGGAGCTCTCGCTTCTAAGATGGTGTTTGACACTCTCACAGGGAGCTGGCTAGACTCCCGTCAAGGGACCAGACATGTAGGTTCCACAGCTCTGGCCGGGGATGCTAAATCCTGCCCTGTGCTTGCGAGAGAAGGTCTTTCCTCAGTGGTATCGGCCATTGGGCTGCTGATGACAGCTGGACCATTTCTGGAAATCAAGGTTGGTTCCTCCAGAGTGGGGCCACCAAGAGGAGAGCACATCTCGTTTCCCTGACTCGCCTGATGACCCGAGGGAGCAGAGCGATCGGAGGGAAAGCATACAGACGGGTGTTGGGCCAATCATGGGCAACCGACTGAGGATTTAGTCTCCACTGTCCTGGAGCTACATTGTCCCTGGACAGCATGTCTGCTCCCTGGTTCAGTCTGCCCGGACTGCTCGCCGTGAGAGAAGTTTGCTCTGTGCCCATAGTAGGAGACATCAAGTCATCCTGTACAGGGGACATGACCTGAGGCCGCCTTGGCGATTGATATCACAGTCTACCATTAAGCTACCACAGTCATGTTGTCCGACCAGACCAAGACGTGGTGCCCCTTTAAGGCTGGCAGGAAGGTCTTTAGGGCAAGACAAACAGCCATCATTTCGAGGCAGTTGATATGCAGGCATCACTCGTGGGTCGAACAGAAGCCGTACGCCGGGTTGCCCTCGTACAGAGCGTACCTGAGCTGGAGGCATCTGTCGTGACGACCTTCCTTCTGGAGGTCATTCCCAACTGTACGCCTGATTGAAACAGGCGAGGAGTTGTCCAAGGGACCACAGCTTTGAGGCAGCGATGGGTTACCTTGACATAAGCGAGGCCCAGACGCCAGGCGTAGGACGGAATGCAGGTTTTTAGCCAATATTGAAGGGACCGCATGTGTAGCAGGCCCAAGGGAATAACTGAGGAGGCGGCAGCCATGAGGCCGAGCATCCTCTGAAATGCTTTGAGGGGACGCAAAGTCCCCAGCTTGAAAGACGCCGCCGCTCGCTGTATAGTCAGGGAGCGTTCTGGTGTAATCCAAGCTCGCATTTGAACAGAGTCTATGACTGTTCCCAGAAAGGACGCTCGTTGTCTGGGAATCAGAAAACTCTTGGCCGGGTTGATTTTCAACACAAGACGCTCTAGGTGGTTGAGCAACAACGACCTGTGAGCGATCAATCGCCGTTCTGAGTCGGCTAGCACTAGCCAGTCGTCGAGGTAGTTCAGTATGAGGATTCCCATCTGTCTCAGAGGGGAAAGAGCCGCGTCTACGCACTTCGTAAAATTGCCGGGGGCCAGGGACAGTCCAAACGGAAGGACCGTGTACTGATAGTTAACGAAGTTAACATTCTGAAAGGCCGTCGCATTCTTTTGTGCCTCCGTGAAGCGCTCTGTGAAACTGTCCACGGCAGGACCGAAGAGTCCCTTGGGAGAGTCCCAAAAAGACTCATGGCTGTATTAGCTCAAAAGGGTGCTTCTACTAAATACTCAGCAAAGGGTCTGAATACTTAGGATCATGTGATATTTCAGTTTTTCTTTTTTAATAAATCTGCAAAAATGTCAACAATTCTGTGTTTTTCTGTCAATATGGGGTGCTGTGTGTACATTAATGAGGAAAAAAAATTAACTTAAATGATTTTAGCAAATGGCTGCAATATAACAAAGAGTGAAAAATTTAAGGGGGTCTGAAAACTTTCCGTACCCACTGTATATATATCGGGCTTGTCTGGGTACTTCAGGAAATGCTGTTCTGCTGGGATTTTCACACACAGCCATCTCTAGGATTTACAGAGAATGGTCTGAAAAAGAAAATATTCAGTGAGTGGCAGTTCTGTGGGCGTAAATGCCTTGTTGATGCCAGAGGTCAGAGGACAATGGCCGGACTGATTCGAGCTGATAAAAAGGCAACAGTAACTCAATAACACTCATAACAACCAAGATATGCAGTAGAGCGTCTCTGAATGCACAACATGTAGAACCTTGAAGCCAATGGGCTTCAGCAGCAGAAGACGACACTGGGTGCAACTCCTGTCAGCTAAGAACAGGAAACTGAGGTTACAATTCACACAGGCTCACTAAAATTGGACAATAAAACATTGCCCGGTCTGAAGAGTTTGGATTTCTGCTGAGTCATTCAGATGGTATAGGGTCAGAATTGATTTAATGTAGCCTACCACTGCCACCAAAAAGAAAGAAAAATGAAAATTTATACATTTACTAATGTGCATTTCTCCTTGGAATGAATAGGAGTGCTGAAAAAGCTAGTAAACCTCTTTTATGTCACATCACAAACTAACGCTCCGGTTACTGACGTAACCACGGTTCCCTGAGATAAATTCCTTGACCTCTATATAAGTCGGCTCAATGCACCATTTCATCAGAATCACTTCGACTGAAGTGACAGCCATCGATTTGCATGCAGCTTATAGTACGGAAAGTAACGCAATGCTCGTTCCCTTATCTCAGGGAACCGAGGTTACGTCAGTAACCGGAGCGTTCCCAATCGAACGTTCACTTCACGTTGTGTTATGGGAACAATATCCAATCACGCCGTGCTATGAGCAGAAACATAACGATCTGCTCTACGAGCCCAGTTTAGAAGCACTAATTTAAGGCCCCTGAAACATGAGGGCTAAACTCAGTCCCGAGCATTAGCCAGGGATACTGACACAGCTGTTTCTGCCTCCGGGAGAAACCAGCAGTTTAATGTCCAAATTATAAAATCTAACAAACAAAACTCACTAATGGAAATCCCGCTGGACCACACCCAGGAGGAGGCAATTCCTCTAGTTGAATGGGCTCTCACGCCTATAGGGCACTGCCAGCCCACTGAGGCATAAGCCAGGGCAATCGCATCTACAATCCAGCGAGATAGTCTCTGCTTTGTCACCGGCAGCCATTTAGAGCGGCCTCCAAAGGACTAGAGACAAGTCCCATGTCGGTACAGTCCTGGGACGGGGAGGATTTAACCTCCGAGCGCCCTTCAGGGATTTAACGACCAAGTCGTTCCTGCCAATAGTCCGACCAGCCACAAGAGAATGATTCGCTGTGATGGCTGCCACATATAAGTGTGGATGGGGTGTGACCCTTGTCCAACAGCTCTTGCAGAAAGGTGAGCACATGGGACATGTCACATGAGTTCGGGTCCTGATCTCGCGCTGAACACCAGTCACAAAAGACTGACCACTTGAGAGCGTAGAGACGTCTTGTAGATGGAGCTCTCGCTTCTAAGATGGTGTTTGACACTCTCGTGGCGAGCTGGCTAGACTCCCGTCGAGGGACCAGACATGAAGATTCCACAGCTTTGGCTGGGGATGCCAAATCCTGCCCTGTGCTTGCGAGAGAAGGTCTTTCCTCAGTGGTATCGGCCATTGGGCTGCTGATGACAGCTGGACCATTTCTGGAAATCAAGGTTGGTTCCTCCAGAGTGGGGCCACCAAGAGGAGAGCACATCTCGTTTCCCTGACTCGCCTGATGACCCGAGGGAGCAGAGCGATCGGAGGGAAAGCATACAGACAGGTGTTGGGCCAAACATCCCGCTGTGTTGAGAAATAGATTGGGCAGTGACAGTTGTCTTCGGAGGCGAAGAGGTCCACCCAGAGGTCCAGGATGGAACGACAACAGCTTCGCGGGCTTATTGTTGTTGTTGTTTTTTTTTGTAGATTAATTTATTAATTTATCACTTTGAGCAGGAGTCCAGGATTCATCGGGAAAACATTTTTAAAATGCACATACTAGGAAGAAGAGCAATAAGATGGCATTATAAAATGAAAAAGTGCGCTTTGATTTTGAATGGCGAAGACGTGCTCACCCACAGACATTCACAGGTTCATTTTGAAGTATAGCAAAACAACAAAGCTAATGCGGACAGCATTAAAAACAGCAAAGCTAATCACGGAACTTACGTAATTACCCATTATACATTGTGATATAGCTTGGTTCGTTGGTCCGTTAGATCGGATTGCTTTCTCACTACAATCGAACCGCTCCAGAGTTCGTTTTCAATCGAGCCGAGACCACCTCGTTCAGGCGATCTCGGACCGATTGTTTTGGCGCGGATCCTAGCGCGATTGCCGTGTTCACATATGCCCAACCGAACCGAGCTAAGGAGGGAAACGCGCCAGGTTCCGAAACAACAGGCCAGGTGTGAAAGCATCCTTAATTTGCCAGATGGCCACAGGGGAAGGTCTTCTTCCACTGTCGGGGGCTTCTTCCAGGGCGGAGAGCGAGGAGAGCAGGAGAGCAGGAGAGCAGGTAAGCAGTCTTCTTTCTTGCTTCTTCGATTTCTTCGAAGAGATGGTCTCATCGCTGAAGGAGAAGATTCTGATGAAATGGCGCGTTGAGCCAACCTATATAGAGGTCGCTCCGCCCTTTCTGGCGGGCTAAAGCGCCATTGGTTTGTGCAGTTACACAGACGGGGGGGCTTAATAATGGTCTTGACTGATCAGGAAATATCAGAGAGGTTATGTTCCTTTTGGGCGGGTTTTGAGTCCGCTTTGGGCCGGTGTTTTTCTGGGACTTGGCAACCCTGCCTCCACTCCACTATGTGGCGGTAGCGCGCTGTTCTGCTCAGCGTCCGTTCAGTTTATTGATGTAGATTGATTCGTGACACCAGCGAGAGCTTCATTCTACTCCTCAAGCAATCAAACATCTACATTCAAGATGAAAGATGTCATCGGATACCTCAAACAACAGCAGAGCAAGAGTCCGACGCCTGAGATGGCCTCGGAGTGGCACTCAATGGAGGATCTGTACAACAGAAAGTATGAATTTGTGTTCAGTGTGTGAGTGTGGGCTAGCTGAGTCATTTAGCATGCTAAGCTAAAGGCGATTTATATTAATTATACCATCGGATATAATATACTTTATCTACACGGAAAGGGTTTAAAGACGACGTTGTTGTTTTTTTTGCGTAACGTTAATGGTTTTATGTTTGTTGCTGCAGTTATTGTAAAATGAGCACTAGCGTGTTTAACTTGTGTGGATAGCAAGTCATTGCTGAAGTGAGGTGTCTAGTATGTGGTGTTGTTTGTTTTCAAGTGTTTTATTTGAAATCAGAGAGGTTTGAAAGTTATTAAGTTAACAGTTTTCTAATGTAATACACTGCTTTGAATTATTGCTTTATTTACATTAAAAATTAAAGTAAACCTGTCAAATCAGTGCCTGAATTGCTTGACTCTCTTAAAACATCAGCCCATAGATAGATGACATAGACAGATCGGAAAGAAGGTAAACAAATGGATGGGTAGGTAGTTATATAGTTGAGTAGATCGTAAGATGGGAGCAAAACCGATCAATTCACATTTATTGTATTTATTAAATTTCTCTCTTTTGACAGATTGTGGCATCAGTTGACTCTGAAGTTGACAGTCTTTGTGCAGGACCCTTATTTCTCCAAAGGGGACGGTCTCATTCAGGTATGGAATCAGATCAGAATTGCTTCTTACACTTCAAAAATGTAATGTGAAACATTTTAAAAGTCTGTATTTGCTTTCCACAGCTCTATGAAAACTTCCTCTGTGATTTTGAACACAGGTAAGAGGCAATTCTGATGAGATTTATTCATGCATCTGATAACTGGTGATTAGAAACCAGTTGATCATTTTAGCACCTCCATTCATTGGCCATGTACACATTGTAAAATTTCAGGAGTGACAACCGCATTTAAATACGTGAGTGATTTCTCTAACAACATAATTTTGGATGTACGGAACAGAACTCGCTCTTGAAATTACGATGATTGACACCATGGTAACCATAGCAACGTTCTGGCATCTCGCATATTTGGTATCTGCTATTTTTGACCAAAGTAATACTTTGACCTGTTTGGAAGAAGTGCACTTTTGAAGTGTTGCCATGTCCACTTATTATAAGCGATGCTTATTGAGCGTCTTTGATCTTATCTCATTAAGCAATTGAGTTTATGTAGTAATTACAGTTGGCAGGTGCAGGTTGTGGTATTTTGTTTGTCTGGCTTATTTCTAAAATACAGCATTTGAATTAAAGTGGGCTTGTTCTTATTTGCAAGATCTGGCAACAGTGAGTTGAAACATACTTTGTTTCCTGTACTTTCCTACACTGTACATACAGAAAAGAGAAACTCTGATGTGCGGTTAAATGCGTCATTAACAACTAGTTAGCTACAGTGTGTACGTGGCCATTGTGATGCTCTTGTGCTTCTGGAAAACTTGCAGTTTAATGGAAACAAATTATTTTTTTCTGGACAGAATCAACCCATTGTCCTTAATAGAAATCATCCTTCATGTTGCAAAACAAATGCCAGGTACAGCTTTGTGTTTCCTATTAGTGTTCAGTGATTCCCATCGCAAAGCCTGTAGAGAGTGAACAAAAAATACTACTCTATGTTGTCATATTAATAACATCTTTTGTTTTTTAACAGATCCAAATACAGCCATCCCCTTTCTTGAGAAAACAAAGGAGAAGGTAGCAAGTTGTTCCAAAGACTAAAGAATACCCAAGACGTGTCACTCATATAGTTATGAATGGGGAAAAATGCAAAACTCAATATGGCCGCTCTATCGAACGATGCCCCGCCTTCTGAGCAAAAGAGCCAATCCCTAATCGATAAAGTCAGCGCGTCACTGCAGCTGCCGTTAGAAGTCCTGGTTGCTATAGAAACAGTCAGCACTATGTGACGTGCGCCTAGGACTGTGCATGCGCACTAGCTGGTCTACCCTGAGAAATACGCTTTTTTTTAACGCTATTTGAGCAAAATAAACAACATTTATGATACAGTTGTTGTCAGATTTAATTGGTCATTTCAAATATGAAATTTAATCGTAAGCTTGGCGAACAGTTTTGGCCAATTTGATGTTTCCCCATTTAAAGCGAAAAGAGCTGCACTTGCGTGCCTGAGAGGCGTTTCAAAGATGGCCACCGAGTGACATGACTTGCCTTAAAGGGACTTTGGTGGTTCTCCTTTGATTGAAATTTACAATATGAGTGACGGTGTTGAAATCATTGTTTGTCGTTTTACTCAATCAGGTCAAAGCCAGTGATGAGGCCGTCATCCTCTGCAAAACCTCAATTGGCAGCCTCAAGCTTGACATCAACGACCTCCCCGCGACAAAGGTCATTTATTTGCATTTTTCTGTTCTTAGTTTGTGGTCCCATTTACCATTGCATAGTGAATTTTTCTGAATCAAATCCAGTCATTTCAATAGCAGGGCTCGACATTAAGCCTTGACATGTGCTTGTCCTTCGGACAAGTAAATCAGTCATTCACTTAGTTACTTGTCCAGGGCAAAAAAAAGCCTCTTTTTTTTTGCAGTAAATGTAATCCATTCTGAAGCAATACTCTCATCCCTGCTCTATGACGTCACTGTCTTAATGAGTGAGTCACTGATTCAACTAATTCGTTCAAATGGCTAATTCATTCAATAAATAAAGCAAGTGACTTTCTTTATGAATGGCTCACTGAATCATTGACTCACCTGATTCGTTCAAAAATGCTGAATCATTCAGTAACGAAACACGAAAACGTGTGTTGCTTGGAGATGTGTGTCTGTTCTGCTGTGGCTTTGCTTAGAACTATCTTCGTTAGCAAAAACGGTCAATAATGTGTCTAAAAAAGTCAGTTAATATTAACTACTTGTTTATTGAACTACTGTTGTATAAAATCAATGTCACATTTGCAATTGTGCTGGTACTTGGTCGTGTGATGTTGCTTTCCTATATCATGTTATATAGAATATTTATCTATTTTTTCCTACCGCAGTCTGTTTGTTCATGTTTGTTTCTTTGTGTGTGCGCTGTTGCACCTATTAGTTTAGATTTTTCTGTGAGTCAGATAGGTGCACGAGCCTCAACTGACGCAACCTTAATACTGTCATTACATTACCAGTTATCAGTCACCGTTTACACTGACAGTAATAAAATCAAAATCATTCTCACCAAAGTTTCGGTGCTGCCCTAGTTATTGTTTATTATTGATGTTTTAATCAGGTTACTTGTCCGGTCGGGCAAGTAAAATTCTCTTTCACTTGCCCCTTCACAAAATCCACTTGTCCTGGACAAGCGGACAAACGTTAATGTCGAGCCCTGAATAGGATTCTACATGATCTGGAATTTGTCGAAATACGAAATGTTGCCGAAATTTGTGATCACAACACTTTTATTTGAGACCATTATTCATGTAGTCTTATGTATAATAAATTTGCAGAAATTAATAGAGGAAGTGGAAGAGATGCTGAATAATCTCCCTGGTGTGACGTCAGTGCACGGGCGATTTTACGATCTGTCGAGCAAATATTACCGCATCATTGGGAACCACGCTATGTACTACAAGGATGCCCTGCGGTACTTGGGATGTGTGGAAGCAAAAGACTTGCCTGGTAAATATTCTGACTGCTGGATGTTTACATTTGACAAGATACTTGGGGAAACAGCGCCCTCTAGTGGTGTTGGGATTGTGGTTCAATGCTCACTTTATCTCATAACAGAAGCAGAGCAACAAGAAAGAGCTTTCACATTAGGCCTGGCCGGCCTGCTTGGAGAGGGAGTGTACAACTTCGGAGAACTGGTAAGTGCCTGTCGTACCTGTGTTATTTATGTACTGTAATAGTATATGTTAATATTGCGAATGTGCTTTTATTTCTATATTTTCAGTTTTTATTTTGATTTTGAAGTTAATTTCTCTGCTACGTGTCTCCTTCATTGGCAACTGCTTGTCCTTATGGATTTATGTGCACTAACAGCTTGTCATGTTTACAGCTGATGCACCCGGTCCTGGAGTCACTGAGGAACACAGATAAACAGTGGCTGATAGACACACTCTATGCATTTAATGCAGGCAACGTGGAGAAATTCCAAGCCCTGAAGACCGCATGGGGTCAACAGGTGAGTTATTAAATGTCAAAAAAAAAAAAAAACTTATCAAGTGTTTTTCAAATTTGTCAATATTGTTACTATTTGAACCTGCATTAATTTTTGTTGTTCTCTCCTCAAAGCCTGATCTCGCAGCTCATGAGGCCAAACTCATGCAGAAGATCCAGTTACTCTGTGTCATGGAGGTATAAATGCTATTGATTAAGAATGTATTAAGCTGGTAATTGACTTCAAATTTTGTTAAGTACATCATTACTTGCTAATTAAGTTGCACAGGAAGAGTTATTATTGAGTAACAAAGCTAAAACAGTTAATGATTGATTGTCTTCATAGATGACTTTCACACGGCCAGCCAATCACAGGCAGCTGACGTTCCAGGAAATTGCACAGAGTGCAAAAATCCAAGTGAATGAGGTTTGTTTTTTCTCTTTTGAATTAGAAAAAAATTGTAAAAAAAAAAAACATTTAATATATAACAAATTTATTATCAGTTTATTAATATATGAATAGAAACAGCATTAAATAGTTTACTAATAAATTATATTTATATTGTAGTTTTAAAAATAACTTTTATTTATATATGAATAGACAGCATTAAATAAATTAAACGCAAAGATTTTTTTGCTTTCTTTTTTATGGTTTTCTTAAATTAGTTTTCTCATGTTTAGAGGTATATCTTACTCTTATTGGCTAAGATGTTCACTCTTCAAGTAGACACAGGTTAAAGCTAGTAATAATGAAGTGTTTTTAGTAAACATAGAAGTGTATTTAATCCAGGACCAGACTTAATCTGTGTCTGGGAGATGGTCTTATCCTTATCCTTTCCCTCAGGTGGAGCTGTTGGTGATGAAGGCTCTGTCTGTCGGACTGATCAAAGGAAGCATTGACGAGGTGGAAAAGAAAGTTCACATGACCTGGGTTCAGCCCAGAGTACTGGACGTGCAGCAGGTACGTCCGAACCAATGAAGACGTATATACATATACAAAAACTTTCTACGGCCAACACGAAGTGGGTTTTTTTTTCCACCTCCACAGATTAAGGGCATGAAGGATCGTCTGGACTTCTGGTGTGGGGATGTTAAGAACATGGCCATGTTGGTGGAACACCAGGCTCAGGACATCCTCACTTGAATGTCCTTCATGCTGTCTGTCCCATTCAAATGTTCCCTTGCATTGCATTCTCCCCGAGTCTTGGTTCTTCATGTGATACGTGTCTTCATTATATCATTAAAGCAGCTTGTTTTCACAATCATTCGTTTGGTTTTTATATGCAATATAAAATGTAAAGGGATAGTTCACCCAAAAATAAAAATTCTACACCCTGGGCTAAAAATGTTCCTTAAAATATCTTATTTTGTGTTCCACAGAAGAAAATCACACAGGTTTGGAACAACATGAGGGTGAGTAAATGATGACAGATCTTACTTTTTGGATGTACTATCCCTTTGACATTTTGAGTTGGGTCATTTGAAAGGTTTTTTTTTCTCATCTGAACCAAAATCGCACACATTTGTCATCAATAGGTCTGTTCATTCTAGATCTGTATTGACTGTTGAGAACAGCAGTGTTAAAAGTTAAACCCTGAAAATACAGTAATTTGCTTCATAACATTTGGGAACATGTGACCTCAGTGAACTCCAAAATCTAATTTGAAATACAGTTACTCCCACTCCTACACTGCCCACATCCTGCATTAAAACAATGGAGCAGAGCTGTGTAAAAAAAAAAAAAAAAACTGTGCAAAAATCATCATACACTATACTGAGAATAGACGAGATGTTTTACCTTCTGCCTAATGGAGGATTCCATAACATTTAGTATGCATATAACTGGTTAACTGGACTTTAAATGGTTAATCTCACTACGAAAAAGATATGTCTTGCTTATAGGAAAATGGATGCTATAAGAATTGCATGTGAATTAACGTTAGTGTCCTCATTGCAATAGTTTAGCGGTTTAGTTTTGCAACAAGGGAAATTTACAGTGTCAGCTATACTTTTGAAATGGTCATTTATGATATTGAAAAAGCTTTTTATCTTTTTAGTTTCAGTTATGTTGACTTGTGGTCGTGTACCAGCAACTGTAAAGCACATGTTGTACATAGAATGCAACTTAGAATAGAAAGTATTTTATTCAATGCAGACCAGTGCCACGAGTTGAGGCGTTCAAGTACATTCATTTATTAAAACATTCTTAACAAGGTTCAATAGTCTTCGTAAGGAGGAATGCTCAAAAGGCAGGCGGTTCTTATTCAGCTCCACCAGGACGTTTCTTGTAGTCCTCCAAATGTGCCAGGACCCATCCAGAGGGGCCCAGGATGGTCACGAACATGGTCACCATTACAAAGACTTGCTCCTGCATTGAGAACGCAGAGACGGTCATCAGATGCTCATCTATATTAGACTAGACCTTTTTTTTTTTTAAGTAATAAGACTAGCCAAGCTATTTTCCCATGCATCACCCTCAAGCTGGCTATATTTTGGCGCCTTTTCCCTTGGAGACTATAATGCGGTTTTTATTTGGGCAAAATGTAGTAGTGCACAACTTGAGGTATTTGTGTTGTGGGACATAATATCTGGTTTATAGCTGGTTTAAGCTGTTTTTTGATGGAAAAGACAACATATCTGATGTATTTGTGCTTTGGGACATAGTAGCTGGTTTTAAGCTGGTCTAGGATGACAGACCAGCAAACAAGCTGCAAGACCATCGAATGAAGCGCTGGATTTCCCAACAGGACGACTTTATTTGACCGATAAGGTCATAAAATTGGCTGTTTTCCAGAAACGTACAAGGGCACGAAGCATTTTAAACACATTAATTAAAGACTGAAATGTAAATTTCTTAGTTTTATGGCTACAAAAATGTTGATACGACAGAAAACAGACTCGCGCGCGGCGCGCCATTTCCACACTACGTGAGCGCACATATACGATCAATGGCGTTATCGGAGTCTCACTTTTAATTATACTGGGTCAGATATTATTTATATAGCCTACATGTATTCATGTCATACTTAAAACGTTTTATAGCTTCGCCCATTCAGGCATTAAATGTAAAAACGATTAAAATGTATTTCACAGGCCGTCACGCTCTTGCGCGCACCGAGTCTGGTCAAAGTGCGCAGCAGGTGAAGTCAACTCATACTCACCCCAGCGGAGAGCACATGTTTGGCTGGTTTGGCTGAAATATTAGCTTTAGGGATGATTTGATGTCTCAACACACCCCTCAGCAGATTGAGCGAGCGATTCAAGCCTGACATCGTTCTGTTGTTGGATATATCCAAACGCTGAAGTGAATGCTCCTGTCGCGCACGGCTCGAGTGGTCTGGAAATGCGCCCTACAGGGAAAGTCAGAGCTGCAATTTCTTGTACACCTGCCAAGTCCTTTTTAAGGTCAGGGTGAGGAAAAAAGAAATGTGTGTGTTTGCCAATCCGCTGCGCGTGTGATAAGCTCGTTCTGTTTAATTGGCTGTCCGATTCTGTTTGCGTGAAGACGCACCAAGACGGAGTGCGTTTTATTTTGTGCCTGCAACCAGCAAGACGCCTTTAAATTAATAGGCTTCTGTACAAGGCTTTAAAACGGAAGGACTGAACCACAAAATTCAGAAGGCTCGAAGTGCAGCCTATGTTATGATTTTTGTTTTCGTTTTTTCCAACTTTTGTAATTGATATTTTTTTTATCCCCATTTTGTTTACGTTATTTTGTTACATTTCAGTGTTGATTTGTATTGTATATGTATACTGAACCTTATTTAGTGGGTAAACGTATCGATTTTCTTGTTCTCATTAAATGGCTGAATTTCGAACCTGCATTTCAAAATATAGCCTACGCAGACTTATATATGTACTGCGTTGGAACTGTTAATATTGGTTAACCATTTAGAGTTCCTTCTGCCTCACCAGTAATGTACCAGAAGATGGAGCTATTGATATAGATAGATAGATATATAGATAGATAGATATGTCGCAAAAAAAATGCTGTTCTTTTAAACTTAACCAGCAAGCTTTAAATTAATAGGCTTCTGTACAAGGCTTTAAAACGGAAGGACTGAACCACAAAAATCAGAAGGCTCGAAGTGCAGCCTATGTTATGATTTTTGTTTTCGTTTTTTCCAACTTTTGTAATTGATATTTTTTTAATCCCCATTTTGTTTACGTTATTTTGTTACATTTCAGTGTTGATTTGTATTGTATATGTATACTGAACCTTATTTAGTGGGTAAACGTATCGATTTTCTTGTTCTCATTAAATGGCTGAATTTCGAACCTGCATTTCAAAATATAGCCTACGCAGACTTATATATGTACTGCGTTGGAACTATTAATATTGCTTAACCATTTAGAGTTCCTTCTGCCTCACCAGTAATGTACCAGAAGATGGAGCTATTGATATAGATAGATAGATATATAGATAGATAGATATGTCGCAAAAAAAATGCTGTTCTTTTAAACTTTCTGTTAATATTGGTTAACCATTTAGAGTTCCTTCTGCCTCACCAGTAATGTACCAGAAGATGGAGCTATAGATAGATAGATAGATAGATAGATATGTCGCAAAAAAAATGCTGTTCTTTTAAACTTTCTATTCATCAAAGAATCCAGAAAAAAATACTACTGTTTTCAACAACGGCAATATGTTTTTTAGCATCAAATTAGAATGATTTCTGAAGGATCGTGGATGCTGAAAATTCTGATTTGCCATCACGGGAATAAATTATATTAAATTGCAATATTTCACAGCATTACTATTTTTACTGTATCAATTAAATGTCAATCAATTAAATGTAGCCTAGCTTGGTGAGCATAAATACTTAAAAAATAAAAAAAAAATACAGCAGTTTTAACATATTGGATAAATATTATACTCACTTTTAAAGATGAAAAACATAGTTTTTAATCAAACTATAGTGCATGTGTGAATTTTGATTGATTGATAAAAATGCCAATCTTTTATTATCTAGGAATTGACGTCATATTTAGTGGGAAAACTACAAACATGAGCAAATATTGGTAATGGATTTAATGAATTTTGTGATGTTTTGATGCATTCGTTTGCAAACCATTTATTTGCATCCCTTAAGTAAATTTTCCTGCCACTGTGTACACAATCAAGTAATAGTTATAATGTTAAAGTGCCTGAGCTATACCAGAGCATATATCTGAAAGTCCATTCTTACAAATAAATTACTACACAAACATATTCAAAATGGCTTGCTGCAAAGTTATGTGAACCTGACAAAGTGAAACTGGCTAAAGGCATGGCCACAGAGACAGAGAAATATGAACTTACTTGCTCTGCAGAGCTTATTAACTAATCTACACTGTTAACCAGAACTCCTAGTGAGAGAGAATATCTCCCATTGTGTTTCCATTGAATACACTGAAGTGCATTTGAGGGCAGGGAAAGGAGCCATTGCTCTCTGAGCAGGCGACACGTCTGGCTCACATGATCTGATTTCTCCTTTTGCAGCTGTTGGACTTTGGCTGTGAATCGGAGGTATTTAAGATCATCTGAAGTAACTCAGCTGGGTTGCATGGATTAATGTTTGTATGTACATACGATGACCTCAGTTTATTAAGAAAAGTGCAACTAAAAGTGAAAAGCCACTGAAACAAATGTGGATGCTTAAAATAACCACATACAACTGACACAACTAGGCATGTGAGTCAGCTTCAGTGTGAATGTTATCTTGACACATCAACCAAAGTTTGATTTATATTTTTTATTTATAAACAAACATGACTAACACCACTGTCAGAACATATACCATCAATCTTAAAATATATAAAGCCCTAAACAGTAAAATAAATAAATGAATATAAAACAAAAATTCTCCCACATATTTGACATAAATAGATTTATTTTGAATCTTAAACATTACAAAATATGGCACACTGTACAAAAAGTTAACGGATAACAAAGTTCTGCATTGTGATCAATCCTGATTGTTTTCTTGCATTCAGCAACTTGACTTTCTGAAACCCTTCAAGAAAACACAGCAGTCAAAATTACTTCATTTATCTACAGCATCTGCACCCATTTCACATATTAAGGAATTATTGATCCACACCTTTGAGAACTGCGTACCAGCTTTTCAACCCTGAACTTGAAATAATATCATCAATGTCAGGAACAAACCGTCTTCCATCTGGGGGGAGAAAGGGAAAGTCAATACGAATACGGCAAGCAATCAAAATCTGGACACTTATATTCAAAACGGAAGATTATCAGGTAAAACAAACACTCGGGATCAGCAATAACAGCCAATCGATTTGATTACTTCCGCAACACTCACGTTTCCCCTTTAGGTAAAGCATTGACTGTGGTCCCCAGTTCTTAGATAACGTGGTCTATTAAAAGACATAAACAGTATATCAGTAAAAGAAACAGCATATGTAATCATAATAAAAAGGTATTTCACACTCAAAAAACGTACCTTTTGAAGGCAATGACACTCTCTGACCAGTAAAAATATCACTGTGCACGTCCATAAAATCCACATTCTTGATATCTATGAAAAGAAAATAGATGAAAAATTGTTATTCTATGCTAATGTATGCACATAAAAATAGGTATATGCATATTTACCATTTTTGTCGGATCAAGAATGGTTTTTGATCAGAAGAACTAAACAAATCTGAGTGGTCCAGTTCTCTACTCCTCTATTTATGTCCTTCTTTAACAACAGGACCCAAGGTTCGATACAACCCCCTGCGAGAGACATCACTTGCTTGCACCTTGTCCTATCATGGGAACGCTCTCTACATTAACCTGCACAAACGCCTGACGTCAAGAGCATCTGCCATAATGAAAATCAATACGGTGAGGTTTACCCTACAGCTGTGTCTCTAAAATTCTACACATGAGGAAAAACACTCATGTTTCTCCTAAAAGTGTCTCAACCTTGAATCCGAACTGAGTTGCTTGCATAAAAGGCGGTCAAATTTGA
This sequence comes from Sinocyclocheilus rhinocerous, assembly GCF_001515625.1. Classification (NCBI taxonomy): domain Eukaryota; kingdom Metazoa; phylum Chordata; class Actinopteri; order Cypriniformes; family Cyprinidae; genus Sinocyclocheilus; species Sinocyclocheilus rhinocerous. The sequence goes on from NW_015652173.1 coordinate 412,439, forward strand.
ACTAAAGTGGGATTTGGTAAGTGTTAAGATAAAAATGTAAGAAATGGAATGATTTAAAAAAAGAGCAGGATGTCAGTCAATTTATATATATATATCACTGGAACAGAAAAAAAGTCACTGATGCATGAACACAGTGACAGCTCCATTACAGAAAAAAAACATCCACAAATGGCAAAATGAAAATGCCACACAAAATTTCTAATGCATGGAAATGACTGCACTGAGAACCTGTTCGAAATTCCCTGACACAAGAACCAAGATCAAGTTTTCGAACAGTAAAAAAGGTTTCGGGACAAGCAGCAGGTTATGTGGTAATATAAATTATATTAAAAATGAAAATAATATTTAAATAACATTTATATTAAAATAAATAAATATGAATAAAATGTTCAATTAAAATCATTCAGATGTGAAGTGGTGGGAATGAATGGAAATATAAAAAATATATATAAGTAATAATAAATATTTTAATAATTTTCAAGTAACATACCATTTATATTTAAATAAATAAATACTGACACAGAAAAAAGTCACTGATGCATAAACACAGTGACGGCTCCATTACAGAAAAACAACCACAAATGGCAAAATGAAAATGCCACGCTAAATTTGTAATGCAAGAACCGAGATCAAGTTTCCAAACAGGATCAAATATTCCAGAACAAGCAACAGGTAATGTAGAAAAAACTATGTAAACATTGCTCCTGTTCAAATTGTTTAAAAGCAAGGTTTTGTCAAAGATTTTGCTTTTTGGCTATAAATACAATATACTATACAATAATATCAACATACTGTCAATAAAAACGTGGTTGGAATAATTTAAATAACAAAAATAATTTAAATAATTTTTAGATAAATAAAATGTTCCATTAAAATCCTGCAGATGTGAAGTGGTGGGAATGAAAATAAAATAAAGGAATGATTAATAAATAAATGAATAAATAGTAAAAAAAAATAATATATAAATAACTATAAATAAAATGTGCTATTAAAGTCGTGACGATCTGCATCTCTTAACGTTGAAGTAAATGAAAACAACACTTGTTGGTAACCAAAGCACATCTGGATCAATCGTAACACTGAGCATTTGTTCCCCAGCTACTCATTGAATTGCACGCTGCTGGATTTGAATATTGATCGGACAATCTGCGTCAGGCACTGGCCGAACTCCTCCAAAATCATTCTCTCAGCGTGAGCCGAAGTGTACCCTTCCTTCTCTGCCTCTTCAGCCTGGGCGAGGAGACAGCCGCATGTGGCTTCCACTACATCGGGCGTGATGCACACCAGAGGACTCCTATCAACAGAGACACCCTCAGTGACCAAAGGAATAACAAAACCCTACTGCTCTCATTTACTACCATTTGAAAAACAACCAACAAAGCACGACACAAACAGTAGCCTGTAACCTCAATCTCGTTGGGCTAGTTTACAGTGATGCCATAGATGTGGGCTAACAGTTCATAGAAATTCATGTCCAATCAGTCTTAAAAAGTGACACTGAAGGCCTCTTGATTCACATGATCTACTAAGGATTAACCTTGAAAGTCTTGGGCCCTTATTTTTACTCTTAAAATATAATCGATATGACAGTTCCACTTATTGCTGTGAGTGACTCTAATTGCATATGTGCTTGCGGTGTCACACAGAGGAAGTGGAGGTGGGAGGGAAACGCCTACTAAAAGACCACATTGTTACACAATATAGCGGAAGTGAGGTGTATATATATATTACTGTATTTTTGATACACAGTGTTGGCCAAAATTATTTGAACGGAGTATTTTCACCAGATAAAAAATGGTTTTAAGTCAGTTATGTCTATCTTTTGCTGTAGTGAGTCAGTAGGAAATATCAGTTTGCATTTCCAAACATTCGTTTTGCCATTAATTGTAATAATCCAGTGAGATTTTTGTCTGACAACAGCCAGTGCTCCACACAGAGATCTGATCTCATCATCATCCAGTCTGTCTGGAATGACATGAAGAAACAGAACAAACTGAGACAGACTAAATCCAGAAGAACTGTGGCAACGTCTCCAAGATGCTTCAATAGACCTACCTGAAAAACTATGGGCAAAAGTTGCTTTAAACGCAAAGGATGCTCACACCAAATGTTGATTTAATTTAGTTAATAGAAGTTAATTGACAAAGAAAATCTATTTATGACATTATTTTTGACAGCATCCTCATTTTACAGCATTTTTACACAAGTGCCTAAAACTTTTAACAGTACTGTAGCTTTGCAGGTAGGTTTCTTGAAGCATCTTGGAGACACTACCATTCAAAAGTCTGGGGTGAATATGATTTGAAAGAAAGAAAGAAATACTTTTTTCAACAAGGACACGTTAAACTGATCAAAAGTGACAGTAAAGACATTTATATAAAAACTTTTTTAAATAAATGATGTTCAGTCAACTTTCTATACATCAAAGAATCATGAAAAAATTACAAAATCAGCATATTAGAATGATTTCTGATGGATCGTGTAACACTGAATATTGGAGTAATGACTGCCGAACATTCAGCTTTGCAGTAACAAACGTATATTGGCCTGTGTGAAATTGCAGTGTAAAGCGGCTCCAAATAAATACACTATTGTAAATATACTACCTATCAGGTCAGCTTACCTCATAACACTCGCAGTAGTTCTTCAGGCAGCCTGAACGCTTGCAGTTGCAGCCCTTTGTGTGACATCCCTTCACATTCCCCTGTTTCCTACTGCCAATCTTAGGCCGAAAAGCCCCTGGATTCCTGTCCAGACAGGCCTAAAGAAAGTGTAGAATATAAGAAGTGGCATCTAATCAAAGAGACCATTTAAGCTGGTTTATTTTAAGAGGTTTCTGTCATGTGGTTGACCTTTATAGCCTGGGATCTCTCCAAGTTATGTTCAGTATTATTGTAGCAGTTTAAACATTTGCAGTTGTTGCAGACATCTCCGTTCGCAAAACATTCACAATAACTGCCAAAGAAATTATTTGGTAAGAGCAGTTATTTTTGTACAGAGGCATCAGTCATCATGACCAAAGCAAATAAATTTGTTGGGTAATGCAACCATGACTCAGTAGAGGTTACATCTGAACAAATGAAAGGCTTAAAAAAAAACATGAAAATACCTACAGTTTCAGACACTGAGATTTTGTGCAGTTGCAGGGTCGCTTAGATTTTTCCCACTTCACACTAATAACCAAAGAATAGTTATACCATCATTTAAACTGTTTTACAAAAAGTACTGGTCAGTTGTCAAGAATAAACATGAGAGGCATGAGGTTTTATAGTAATGGTACTCGTACCGTCTACGTCCTTTGGTCTGTCCTTCCTCTTCCAGATCTACAATCTGAGTAGGGCAAAGTGCCTGATGAAGCTAAAAAAAAAAAATTTATTTATTCATTTAAAACTATTTTTAACTTCAGGTCCTTTCACAACATTTCAACAGGTTTGGGGTGGTTGAATGAATTGTGTGCTTGGGGTTGTTGTCTTCCTGCATGACACACTTTCTATTGAGATTGACAGTCAGGTCACAAAAGGCAAACATTTCCCCATGAGATTTACTGATTATGTAAGTATAGGCCTATATATATTTATCTGCTATATGATACATGCTAACCATTTACTCCATGTTTCAAACTGACTGATGCAGTTTCCCAGCAAAACTACCTGTGAAGCATAAGGTCCTGGCGCGAGGTTGAATGTGACACCTGCAGATGTCTTGTGGGTCTGAGGCAGTCCAGTGGATGCGATCTTCTCCGAATGTCCGGCATCTGATGCTGGACAGGACATTCAAATACTTCAACAGTACATTCAACTACTAACCTCATAGTAGATATCATAATATGTTTATAAATGTAATAATACATTAATAATTTCCATTTATTTTTAACAACAGTAAATGCATTTCATTTTACATGCAAAAAGGATTATTTATATGGAAGACTGAAAAGCACAGCAACAAAATAAGGCCTGTTCAACTCTAAGGAGCATGGAAAGCATGGAAAATGGCCACGAAACACTACATTATCATGGTTTTGGCACCAAAAAACCTTAATGAGCATTATACAGTAACCTCAGGGGAAAAAAATAAATGATGAAAAATGCATGAATAAAAAAAGCATTAAATGAACTAAAAGGTCTACATTTTGTAATCGTACAAGTGTATTCAAGTATAATCGTTTCACCTTTTCCAGAGGGTGAGTAGTCCTCAGTAGAGCAGCTCTGCTCAGATGGCTTTGGCAGAGACACTGTGTTGAGATCCATCATCAGAGAGTGAGGAATCTGATCGGGACTGCAATGGTTCAGCACGACGACCTGCCCTCCACCAGTCACATCACACACAACCTGCACTGGCTGTAACACCTCAGAGAAGATGGCCTATTTCATCAATTTTGAAATGGCTTCATTTTTATTCATCTAAAATCTGGCGCAATCAGCTCCTGACACTCTGAATAATTTCTGACTAGTGGCATCAAATGAAAAGGTCTTTTATTGTTTGGATAAATCAAGGATCTATCGTCCATTAATCAATTGGTAATAGTCTTTTTTCTTTTCTTTTGAAAACCACATATAAATGACAAATATTTTATTATAATACTAGATGTTTGAACCGTGACTGATTTTATTATTTTTTTTACCCTTTTTTGTTTCTTTGAGAAAATAATGAGAATTATGACATTTGTTTGTTTGTGGCAATAATATATGTGATACCTGACAAATATTGGACGTTTCATCTGGAAGCTTCTGGTCATGAGACGGCATAAGAAGAGCATGAGGCTGATTTCTCTGAAAAAAAATATATACAAAGAATCCATTAAGTCCCTTTGAACCAAGCTTCACATACATGACACAAACATCTTCAGACTGCACATTACATCATGATGTCTGAATCCTTGATCTGTAGAATACCCCTCCAGACTGTAAACATCTGCACCATCAGAGCTGATACTGGTGACAGCTCGACAGATCTCTCCCTATGAGAGAAAGAATTCAGCAAAGTTTTACTTATTTAATGAGTTAAGGACATAACATGTTTGCTTTATGTGTTTGGTTCTGACTCGTAATTTCAGATTTCACATAGAAAATACTTTCAATTTGTTCACACTCACTGATGACATGCCATAATGAAAAGCCTCCTGGGATGGCCAGGAGCTGTACGGTTGGCCTAGTACATGCTGATAATGGCTAGACTGAGCCAGTAAGTATTCAGGATAGGACGCTAAGCTGAAGTGGGCTACTGGAGGCAAAGGATCGCATGTTAGCTGTGGAAGAATCCTGTAAGTGGTGTAGTCGTCCTCCCGCAGGGATTCTTCCATCCTGGAGTATCCCGGTACTGAATGCATCCCATGACTAATGAGATTTGCCATTCTAGGACTTTCATGGGTGTGGTGTAAAGGAACAAGAGACCCTTCAGATAGGTCTCTTTTGTAGCTGTACTCTTGGTCCTCCAACTCATTCATTCTCCTACTCTAGATGGCGCTGGAATCACGAAGGCATATGAGAAAACAGAATGTTAATCTAGATGCTGTAAAAAAATGTTATAAAAGTTTTCATTTTAATTTTAGTAATTCTGTGCTTTTGTCGTTCTTATAAATCTTTAACTGTAAGATTTCTATTTGATTTCAATTACAATTATTATTATTATTAAAAACAACACTGGTCCCGACTATGTAATGGAAAGTTGTATAGTGAATATACATTTTTCTAACGTTAGTCTTCAGTAAACTATTCAATTCTTAATATATTTATTTTGTGTTGAGCAAAAAAATGTCTATAATAATCTAAATATAGAATATAAATAGATAACCAAATATTTAAATAAGATGTTTAGTTTACTAACTTTGAAGTAAACTGGTTTTGCTAGCGATTTAGCTAATCATTCGTCCACCTCAAGATATTAGTAAAATATCATTTCTGTAGACATTATGATATACTTACCAGATACCTAAGTGCGTAATGGATATTTTGACCGCTTGAATTAACAAAATTAACTTATCTAAAATTGTATAAGTGTTTTGGATATGTTTTTCGACGTTTCAGATACTGTGGAAAAGCGCGAACTTAACGGGATTTGAGCTCACGCGCATAAACACCGCGAGAGGGCGCGTGCATCTGTATTTCACATAATTATGTTTTATTTTTGTATATTCGCTTTGTAAATAATATATTAAGATGATTTAACGACGCACTTTCACACAACCATTACAAAAGTAAGAAAATTTAGCAGCGTCACCTTCCCCTCTCATTTTTAATGCATTAGCTAATGTTTTGAGGTTGAACGCTTATGAAACTAACCCCGCCTCCAGCTGGACTTTTGGTTGTGAAATACTTTAAGAGAGCGCGCTTGGAGTGCTCCCCACCACGTCTTGAAGATGAAGATCAACTTCTCAAAGTGTCACTCGGTGCTCATCACGGGGGCAAGCAGAGGTCTCGGACTGCAAATTGTCCGACAGCTGCTCTATTCGCCGAACAGACCCCAAAAGATCATAGCAACCGCGCGGAATCCTGCCGCTGCACAGGTAGGCCACTAGAGAGCACCATAGCGTCTGTGCCTGTTTTTTTACAGTCTACGGTCTGTGCACAATAAACATATCTGGACAAGTGGCTTAACGAGTGATTATGGTTTGCTGTCATTGTCAGGAACTGCAAGAACTCGCCAAATCGCATCCAGACGTTCATGTTTTGCCTCTAGGTGAGTTACATTGTCACGTGACTAACACGGAGACGCTTAACAAAATATATATTAATTATTAAGCGAATTCAGTTATTCAATATTCCACTTCTGCATCAAGACGATTTGTGTATAGAATTCTGTTTGTGTTTAGTTCACCGACTACTTCCTTTGTCTGTGTGAAAATTTCAGTACTTTATATGTTTCAATGGTTTATGTATAAAAAGTATAAAAAACATAAACTGTGTATGTATTAAAATGTATTGTTATTTAACAATTAATAATGTATTTTAAATACCACCCAACCTCCACAATAATGTATAAATAAATCATATTAAAATTTTACCAGTGATGTGCAATTCTTATATATGTCCAGTAGGTGGAGACAAAGGACAAAGAAATGTGATTCTTATTGACATTGACAAATGTTTAATTTCCACATTAAACTTCCCTGTCAGATTTTATATAATAAAGTCCCAATTATATTTATGTCATTGTTATCTGTAGGATTCAAACATTTCTGGAAATCATGGAAAAAAAAAAATTATAAAAAAAAAAAATATATATATATATATATACAGTGGGATACTTATATAGTATTAAATTGTATAGTACTATATACTACTAAAATTTAATAGTATATATATATTTATATACTATACTAACTATACTCCCAGCAATTTGAAGTTGATATATCTTTATTTTAGTTTCATAAATCTGATTAAAAAATCTCTAATCAAATAACAACTGCACTTACCTTTTAATTTGAGATATGAAAGAAAGTCTATAATAGTGTGGACCATATCCTCATCTGCTATCCTCAGAGCTGCTAAAAAGCAGAAACAAGATTTTATAGGGTCATTCTCGGTTATTATTTTACTTCCGAAGCCTTGCCACAACATCTGTGAAAGTACATTAACGATAAATGAATAGTGTAATCAACTTCCTAGCCTTTAAGAGAGTCTAATAAACCATACAGAACAATGATCTTAATGAACACAAATCCGTTTTGGGTTTTCACACTGACGAGTCCCTACGGGCGGTGCATGTTTCTTACCTGTCTTGAAATCTTCCTCTATGGGCATTTCTCTCTTGCCTGCCAGTCCATGCTTGTCGCTAAGGCTCCTGTGGCTGTCTATGGCATCTGATCACAAAGCAAAACCACACATAATCACATTGATCATTTGAACAGCCCGCTGAGCACCACGCCGTCAGACCCTGACACCCCGGGTGATATTCATAGACCTGCCTGTGGCACACATATGTTCCTAATGCGACACGTCATTATCCGAGGAATATCTTTTTGGGTTGGGTTTCTGTTTTTTGGGACAGATTGAGTAGAGCAACCTGCAGGGATTGAGTCATGGAATTGCTTTTTTGTTGCAATGCGAAGCACACGCTCACACCCTTGTGAAAAAGAAGTGTACTTTTAGTGTACTTCAAATCTTAGAAGTATATTTTTAAAATCTGTATTTGCAGATGATATTACAAAAATTAAAGAAAGTCCTCTTTCATGACTATATGTATTAACACACTTAAGTACTTTAAAAAAAATTGCACTGCATTGTAATATAAGTTGTACCTTAAAGTACATGTTTTAATAATCTTTCGTCGTGCTTTAAAGAAGTACACTTATTTTGATGTGTTGACAAGCAGCACATGTAAAATACTTGATTATAATTTCATTTAAAGTTCATTTATTTTAAATGTACTAAATATACTTACAAATATATTTAAATACATGACATACAAGTTTCGATAGAAATTGCATTAAAGTATATTTTAATAACCAGAAATCCTTGTCATTACATTCGAAACTACACTTCAAACATATTTCAAAGATGTTCTTAAATCCTACTTAAGTGGGTCAAAAAACAACTAAATACATTTAAACTGTAATGCATTCAGTTGTGAAAAATATGCAATTAAGTGTCCAAAACCTTGCACTTGAGTATATTATTTCCATAACTAATCATTTTAAAAGTATTCTAAAGTGTACTCCTTTTTCACAGAGAGTCCTTTTGCACCCAAAGCAAAAAAAAGAGCAGTTTGATGGCAAAAACAACAGAAAAAGCTCACAGCAAGGTACAGAGGGTAAAGCGAAAGACAGAGGATGTAAAAAGCACATAATAGACTATTTAATGCAAGGAAACCTATTCAGAAAGAAACCTGCTGCTAAATGGGTTAGTACTAATTGAATTTAAGACTATGTATGGCAGTATTTAGAAAGTTCATGAAGAATACTTCATGCATTTGCACACAGAATATGTTGCTAAATGATGCCCTCAAACAGCAATGTTTGATCTTTCCAGTTCAGGTGAAAAGATCTTTCTTTGATTCGTGCCGAATGGAAACTTCACCAGCAATGCAAAACAGCACAAAGAGCGAAATGCCACAGAGCAATTCCTCCTCTGACTTCAATAACCTGCAGGTGCTATCTTACATTGACCAAGCAGATCTTCTCTCCCCCTTGCACTGGGAGTATCCTTAATCTGTATAAGGTGATCAATACGACCTGAAACACAGGGAGCTTACGTAACTGACCTACACAGGTGAGCTTAACATCAGTGCACCCCAACACATTTCATCAAAGAGAGCGAACAGACAGTACAGCAAACTAAAGAGTCCAAGGTTTAAAAAGCAGACCTGTGAGCTCAAAGCAAAAGTGAAGGAAAATAAAGAAAGAAAAAACGTATGCGTCAAAACAGTTACATAAATCATAGGCAACTGTTTTTGAATAAACGGCTAAGGGGAAAGATAGAGTGTGGTATTATTGGAGAAGACAGAAAAAAGTCTACAAAAGATGTAATGGGGAACTCACGAGGACCGAGGAGATACCCAGCGCTGTTGAGGGTCCATCCTCTCTTCTCCTTGGCCTGTTTTATAGAATATGTGGTATATAAATGTAGAAGGTTCAATAAATATATACTGTAACAAATCCTTGTACATTTACAGTTAAAGACTGTTAGCTGTGGTTGCCAGACATTCACTGTACAAATGATGTTTCAGGTATTACAGGATGACAGGCGCCTTTATATTTTAGAACTGATAACTGTATATTTCATGAAGTGATGTAATGTTAATATACCAGTCTACTTGAACTAACAAAAACTGAAATGTTTTTTTTTACCATAAATTATAAAGTAATTCATAGTTTTTATTTGCAAAAAAAAAACATACATTTGATTTACTGTAAAATTAAGTATAATGCAATGTTAAACTATTCGTAGTTGTAACACATTGTTACTGTAGCATTTATAGAGTTTTTCTGCAAAAATTACAAACATTTTTAATGTAGTGATGACCAGGGCTAGTTGTCACAAGCCTCATATCTCAGTAACTTTTTATGATTTTGAAACATATTGGTTCTTAATATAATTAGAACACAAATTACAATATAATAATAATAACTAAAAGTTTTCTTTAGCAATAGTTTTGTATAATGTTTCAAAATCCTAATATCTAATATCCTATGCCTATATCTTTACATATATATATATATATCGTATATACATAACCTGTCATTCAAATTAAAATGAAAAAATCATCATATTTTAGCTACATAGATTTTTAACTAAATGGTTAAAGTGTGTTCCCAAAACAAGTGTATTTTCAACAACTATCGGGGCAAGTTGTCATGTGTGTTTTAGTTGTTTTCATTGTATACAGTTTATTAAATTATAATATTTGTTTTCCCACAACTATTGTTATTGACATTTTACGCTGCCTTTTACATTTATGCTATTTAATAATTTTGCCGAAAACCCTATAATATTCTATTAAATGCCGTATCCCGTTGTGACAACTTACCCCATAAAGCGCGACAACATGTCCAGGTATTGGGGCATGTTGTCACAAAAGTAAACGTGCGTTCTATTTCCTCTAACGCAACAACAACAGTGAAAATGTTAAATATTTATAGCAAAGACTTTAAGTAACGTGTTTGAACAGAAACTGCCTTTTTAAAAAGCCACCGTGAAATTGTGCGAAGGGTAAAAAAATTGTAGCCCCGGTCTGCCCCAACAAGACGTTTCAAGGGAGTGTTGTTACACAGAACAGTTCCTATATCTTTAATAAATCACTGTTTCAACTTTTCCGTAATTTTATATGCTTCAAACATACATGATTAACCAAATGGAATTCATCATTTTGAATCAAAGTAACTCTTACCGCAATCACCATTCCGAGTGCTTCCGTAAGAAACGCGCACACAATAAGAGACACACAAACTCCACCGACACACCTGTGCATCTGAAAAGCAGCATCAGTGAAGCATTACGAAACATACAGAATATGCACTACCAGAAGCAAACCGAAAGGAGGAGACTAGGAACTTACCCTGAGTATCAGTTGGGTCTTTGGAGAGTAAAACACTAGTAGGCTAATATTCCTGCTGTTTCTTGCTCCTGGTCCTCTGATGCTCCTGGGATCCGGCGATTTTATTGAAAGGGAATGTCTCACCTCTGACGTACTTACGTCAAAAGGTGACATCGTCAGGCTCTTCATCAATTATAACGCCAGAGCAACTTACCAACGATCCCCGAAAGGAGGAGACTAGGAACTTACTCTGAGTATCAGTTGGGTCTTTGGAGAGTAAAACACTAGTAGGCTCCTGCTGCTTCTTGCTCCTGGTCCTCCGATGCTCCTGGGATCCGGCGATTTTATTGAAAGGGAATGTCTCACCTCTGACGTACTTACGTCAAAAGGTGACATCGTCAGGCTCTTCATCAATTATAACGCCAGAGCAACTTACCAACGATCGGGTCTGTTTATGTCCATGAGATCAGTTGATTATCGTCTTATTGATTATTGTATATAGTCATTAAAGTCCCATCCAGTTCAACAATCATGTAAGAAAGTGATATTATGGATTTTACATTTTCCAGTTTGACATTCCCAGCTCAGCATATACTCAGAAACTCACAGAAATATATATATATATATTATATTTTTTTATTTTTTGCTCCAAATACTCTTGAAATGTACCACATGCATGCTTCTAAAGGATTAAAGAAATAATAGCCTATCATTGTTGACCAATAAATGCGTACATTTTAGTCAGGTTATTTTGCAACCCAGAAGTTATTTTCTGTGAATGTGCGAGAAATCTTTTTAAAATTACTCTGTTTCAGAAATGCACTTTTTGTATTCATGTATTTGTTTCATATATTTTTGAAGCACGTCACACTTTGTAATCCTTATTTTTAAAAAAACTGAAGGTAAAAATACTTGTATTGTTTTATTTTAGGATATATTTATTAGATTTACAAATACACATCTTTGTGTCGCAGGTTACTGCATGTAACATGAACAAACCATACCTTTTCATAAAAAAGTCCTCACTTTTTTCATTTTCTTTCAGTAATTATGCCCTCATGTAGAGGTCAAGAGGTTAATGTGTATGTATTGGCATCTGCTCAAGTCACCCTTCACAAGTGTTATCGATCTGTGTTGACTGACATGTTAACACATGCAAATACAAAGATACAGAGAAACAAACACTATTCAAACCACACGAGGACATTTTTTAAATGCTTTATTGAGTGCTGAAGGAAATATGGGTTCATATGTTCATATGGGTGGATTGTACATTCCAACAAAGCGCAGTTTTACAAAGCCATTCATGCATTTGTTAAGACCCAGTGACCTTACGATTCTATCCCACTCCAGGTAAACATACTGGCTGGCAATCATGAAAATAACAATTATTCCCAAAATAATGAACAGCATGAGAAGAATTCTGATGGCTTTTCTCAAAAGGCTTTGTTCCTTCTGATGGAAAGGACTCTCAGCTTCCTCATTCTGCTTCTCAGTTTCTTGAGAGCTGCGATCTTGATTGTCTGCACAACATTTCTTCTGATGATGTCCCTCACCAATTGGATGGATGACGGAGGCTGACGAAGCCCTTGATGAAAATGGAACAGAGTGCGTACAATTCATCATCTTTCTTTTTAAGGAAATCAGTTAATACAGCTGTGTATGGTGTCTTATTGTAATCTAGAAAAACACTTTTGCAGGTATTTTAGATGAACAGGCTACAAAATGAGAATTGTATGATATATTCTGTATTAGATCAATGCATATATAGCCTATCTAATTAATCTGCACAAGAAAAAGAAGCCTACCTGTAGTCATTTGCAAGGTGGTCCTGGTTTAAATCCGGTTTTGGCGTTCCATGCACATTAATAAGTAATCTGAAAACTGCTCGAGAACGGCAGCGTCCAGGACAGCAGGGTTTCTCTAATTTGACTAAGTTTACTGCGTTCATGGCAGTAGATGTCTTATCGACCTATGAGACAAACATTTCAATATCATTCCATTTGTCATTCAGTATATAGTTTCAGTCATGATGCGAATTATAAAATGACTTTTAGGGAGTTCAACGATGATATTAAAAGAAGGTTAAACGTTATAAATAATGCTAAATCTGAAGGTAAAAATCGTCTCTTGAAATGCATAGTCACTTTGGGCCAATTACAGCTAGCTAACAGTTAAATGTCAACAGAAAGCAAAAACAGATAGCATTTGTTATATTTAAGATATGTTAATACATTAAGCTGGTGCATAATTACAGTAGCCAACTTGTCATGATTAATCGGCATACAGAACAAATAAAAGCGCTGGAACGGTGTAATGTTTTGCTATGTTTAGCTTACTTTATGCGGAAAAACAGATTTACGAAAATGAGCAAACTTTTGGGAAACTTTGTCGTTACTGAACCGTTTGAATGCTATTGAATCTATACATACTTCGCACTCTGATTTCAACTACTTCCACTCAAAATCAAAGGAAGACAGTCAAGAAGAGAAATAAAAAATAATAATAGCCTTAGTTACCGGTCACAAGTGACTGTAAAAAGTTTTCATTGATAAAGCTCTAAAAACCTTACTGACTGATGTTTTAGTGCACTTTCTGCAAATATGGAAAAAATAAAGGGTCTCAATTTAATATGTGCAGTTTCACATGATTAGTGCAAATTGTTACATGACCAGAGCAGTTTATTTCCTGTTTGCACTATGAGAAGATGATGGCTGCATCAAAGCTCCAAAACGATCAAGGCTAGTAAAGTATGTTAACATAAAGATATGACAAATATTTTTGGTGCACATTCTCTTTAAGGTGTCTAGTATCAATATATGAATTCACATATATTCAGTTTTGTTGAGTGTGGTCATAGAATGAGTAAACATCTTGATGGTCACAATAGTGACCGGTGGGATAACAGTGAACATAATTGCAGTTGTTAGTGAAAATTACACTAAAATGTTGCAATGACAAAATATTGCACTAAATTAAAAGTTAAAATGTTACGAATAAGTTACAATACTGGTGTTGTAATACTGGTAGCACTAATATAAAAATGTGATGATATATGTTACAAAAAAGTAAAAATTTTGGAATACGTTGATGGTTGTATTTTTTATTTATTTTTTGTCTTTTATCTCAGTATTCCTATCAATGTTATATAAGGTTTTTTATGCATAATAGTAACCATAGAATGTGATCAAACAGTTTGAAATAGCTGGGCTAAGATATATAACTTTTTTTTTTTTTTTTGACTGCAGAAATATGTTAATTCAGTATACACATTATCCCACCGGTCACAATTGTGTGACCGACCATAAAACACAATTAAACGGGTTAATCAAACCCAGTAACTACCTCAACTCCTTTCAAGCCCGTCTTCTGTTTCATTTCTGTGTTCTGTGTAACTGTAAAGGGACCAAAAATTATTCACCAATTTGACAAACGACCCCGAAACATGTAAACTTGAAATCAGCGGCCTGATGTTACTATGGTTACCACCTCAAGCGAACACGAGGTTCTCACGTAAGCGTCTACTTTGCGTCAACTGAACGTATCCACGCTTACGTTCATTAGCCGGCCGCGGTAGGGAAATAACGAGAAGAATAACAAAGTGCAGTAAACTGTAAAACTGTTTGCACTACAAACCAGTGTGTTCATAATTAAGATTACATTAAAATAATATAGTAGACACGCCAGTTTGCAATATCAAGCAGCAAAACGAGCTCTTTTGTAAAATGATGGAAAGCGAATGATACCGGAAGCCAGTCCCATAAAATGTACAAATGGTCGCGCCCGCTCTCACGGGAAAAATAAGGTGGATAAACTTAAATTTGTAATCCATTTTTTGGGGCTTATTAAAACATTGTTTGATAACAATCACCTTGCCAGAACTCCTTCCTAAAATGTAAAGGAATTTTTAACAATATTGTAATTTATTATAAGGTTCTATTAGAAAAAATGTTTCCGATTGGTCATCCATCATTCAAATCCATGGAACTAAACTTGTTTTCAGCAGCTAAACCTGTTTCTGAGTGGTTAGCTGTTCAGGCCTCTATAGTGTGAGCAGCATATCAATTTCAGACAATTTTTCTCATTTATTCACCAAGAACTGAGAGTGTTATGTCGTAAATAGTGTTAGCATTTTATAGCCATTCATTACAATGTGTCTTTTAGGCTGATGATGCACGGTGCAACTTTTTTTGAGCAACGTTGCTTGGGCACTTTCCCATTGAGAATGGGTAACAGATTTTTATTTGGATATTTTAGATCAGTCGTGGGCCCTGTGTCTCACCTGGTTGCCCGTTGGCGGTTGCCTGGCAACATTGCTCAAAAAGTTGCCCAGTGTATCATCAGCCGAAATTTTCATATGCGTTTTAAATTTTTTTTTTTCGTATTCATCATCCTTTCCTATCAAAATGCTTGCTACAGATGCGAAAACGCAGAAAATCGAACCTGGTCCGAATTTTTTTTTTATGACGGACGAAAGTTTCGGAGGCAGTGTGTAGGCTAAACGTGATTGACACAACGTGAGGTCGTATTTATTTTTTAACGTGCGAAAATTTTCAGAATTTCAGACTCGGTGTGCAAAGACCTTTAGCGTCCATTATGAGATCAACAGAAAGCCCTGGTTTGACTCATTATGATGCATGATGCCCTGAAGACCACAACTGACTCACACTGTTGTATCAGATCTGCAGTGGACTTTCTTTTCTGAAGAAGACTCCCTGTACAGTGAGTCACATCCAGCACCATTTCAGAATACGATGAACATCAGTCTTTTATTCACGGTTAGCCGTTTCAAACGAGCGAAAACAAATTCACTGTTCTTGCCGCATATTTGTTCCTTTTATGTGTGTTTAGATGTGTCTCTAGGGAGACCAACCTGGTGGGTACCATAAACCTTTTTATTTGACTAAAATAAGTTTATTTTAGAGTCCATTAACTGGCATTTCCTCCTTTAACATTTAACATTATTGTCACTTTTGATGGATATCGCCGTTCCACACAGCTGTCCGGTTCTCACCTCTGCTGAGCATATATGTTTTCCACATTTCCGTGTGTCGCTCTCATTGTGTTTAGCTAGAGGGACTGGATGAAATTACAAGTGCTAGACAAAACACTCTTAAAAATAAAGCTTCTTGGCATTTGTGGCTTCATGAATAGCTTTTAACATCCATGGAACCTATGGTGAATGGGTGCCGTCAGAATGAGAGTCCAAACAGCTGATAAAAACATCACAATAATCCACATGACTCCACATGACTCCAATTAATGTCTTGTGAAGCCAAAAGCTGTGTGTTTGAAAGAAACAAATCCATCATTAAGGTGTTTTAACTTTAAACCGTCACTTCTGACCAAAATATGAGACCTATATCCATAAAAACACTTACTCCAGTACTTAGTGAGAGTGTTGCCATGTTCTTTCTCTCTCAGCAGAATATTTTATGGAAAATTGCAATTAATTGCATTAATAATAACTGTTATTTAGACAAAAAAAAAAAGCACTTTCATATGGCTATGCTGCTTGTAGCCTTTAGCATACAGACAAATAATTTAGACATTCATTTGTACCAAATTGGACTGACTCCAATTTGATTAGGTTGATATGATTAGGTTATACTGTACACAGGGTCTAGAAAAAACTCTTATATGAAACATAACATAATCAGCTGTATAATTGTGTTAGCGGTGAGAAATGGCAGTTTAAGTAAAAATTCTTAGCCTCTCCAGATGATCTGTTTTTTGAGACAGTACAGTTCAGGTGCACTCAGGAGAACTTGCAGCATGAATACTCATTTTTATGCAATATGGGATAAATAACAAGCAATATAGACAGTTTAGACTTTTTTTGCTCTCAGATCATCTAGTCTTCACATTGACTATTTAAAAGTATAGTTGATTTCCCTGAAAATTATGCAAAACCCTGTCTCTGTGAAGCAATAAAAACTGAAAATCATAATTTTTGGCACAGAAATTCATAATTTATAAATATCTCTATTTAAATATTTCATTTGCATGCTGTTTATATGGTACATTAAGACCTTTAATATTGTTTTATGATATTCATTTTAATGTCAGAAAATTGGTAAACAAATATATAATTGTTTTATCTCAAAACGTAATTTAAAAAAATATATATTTAAATTAATTATTTTTTGTTAATATACAGTGGGTACGGAAAGTATTCAGACCCCCTTAAATTTTTCACTCTTTGTTATATTGCAGCCATTTGCTAAAATCATTTAAGTTAATTTTTTTTCCTCATTAATGTACACACAGCACCCCATATTGACAGAAAAACACAGAATTGTTGACATCTTTGCAGATTTATTAAAAAAGAAAAACTGAAAAATGCTCAGTATTTAGTAGAAGCACCCATTTGATCTAATACAGCCATGAGTCTTTTTGGGAAAGATGCAACAAGTCTTTCACACCTGGATTTGGGGATCCTCTGCCATTCCTCCTTGCAAATCCTCTCCAGTTCTGTCAGGTTGGACGGTAAACGTTGGTGGACAGCCATTTTTAGGTCTCTCCAGAGATGCTCAATTGGGTTTAAGTCAGGGATCTGGCTGGGCCATTCAAGAACAGTCACAGAGTTGTTGGGAAGCCACTCCCAAATGGCTGCAATATAACAAAGAGTGAAACATTTAAGGGGGTCTGAATACTTTCCGTACCCACTGTATATATATATATATTAAGATATTTGTTATTTTGATTTCATTTTAATGTCACTAAAATGGTATTATTATTATGTGATATGAGATGTTTTTTAACGACCGAACACATTTAAAAATATATATATTTTACATTTAAATGTTTATATTTTATAAATATTTTTTGTTGTTAAAAGATATTTCTTGTTCATTTTTATTTAATTTTGTTACCAAAATGGTATAATGATGTAATTATTAGATTGTTTTCGTTTTTTTAAACACAATTTAAATACTTTAAATGTAAATATGTATTTTTATATTTTATAAATATTTAATTTTTGTTGTCAATTGTATTATTTTTATTCAAAATTAATTTCATTTATTTTTAATGTCAGAAAATTGGTAAACGGTGTCTTTTTCCCATATGTTCTCAGCAGAGAAAAAACAATGTTTAAAGAATTAGGAGGGGTTTTCTTTAAATCCAAAAATAAATAATCACAAATAAAGCCCTTAAAAAAACAGTTGAATACAAAATGTGTATTTAACATTTGTTCTCTTGACATTTCAGGCATCAAATGTAACTTTTGTATCTTGTAATCGGCTTGACGGCGGTTTTTGATGCCCATAATGAGGAACATTTTTTGGACATGGCCGTACACTTTCTTCTGTTAGGTGTATGATGACGAGCAGAAAATCTCCAGCATGTCAGGTCACACTAGCACAGAGTCAGAGCTCCTCTCTCACACTCCAGCAATAACAAGCCAAAGCCTGCTGACTTTTAGAGCAATCTCCACTGACGCTGCCATCAAAGGAAATGGGACACATCACAAAATATAAATGATTAGGTCTGTTATAAGGCAGGAGGAGGCTTAAGATCAGGAGGGCTGGGTGAATGTGCCATCCCATTGTCAGAGGAGGAAAAACAGCACAGGAACACAGGTGACGTCTGTAAGAACACGGTGGGAGACATTACCTCAAAGCTCCATTTCACTCTGCTGTGCATCGTTTCGGAAGTTACATAACACAGAATTAGCATTTCAATGGTAGATTGGTGACAATCCTTGTGTGGAAGCTATTTGAACAATGGAGTTGGATTAGGGATTTGAAATATGTATTGAAAACTGGATTTCGCATCGGTGGACGCTTCTGGTGTGATTCAAGATAAAGGCAGATGTGACTTTAAGGATAGCTGAGGAGACAATATGTCATGCACACTGCAAGTTTCCTTCAGATTTAGCACAAGGAGACTGTCTAGAATGACTAAAAAAAGAGTCAAAGTGTTGGTTTCACATGACAAACTTTACCTGTCCTTAAATATGATTCATTAAATCAATTCTCTTCATTCAGATTATTTGCAATTCGTTTCCAGGCATTAAACGGTCAAAGTTTCATTTCTAATGGACAAAACTGAGCCGAATCGGTCAGTGGGTCACAGAAAGAGATTATATTTAATGAAAAATAAAAATAAATAATTAGTCAAATCTGTGAAATATTACAATTTTATTATATTTCATATAATTATGATAGCTTATATATTTTCAAAATACATTCATATATTTTGTGAATGATAAAATGCATTTATAATTTCTTAGAAAAGCTAAACGTTGGTTTTCCGTGACTACTTGTGTTGGGTAATGAACTGCACTGACACATTTCAGAACGCAAGGATGCGTGAAATCAAACTTGATGCTTATCATGCAATTGAACAGTGTACAATACTACAGTAGTATGCTAGGTAAATCATGGTGAGTTTATTTTGTACGTTATGAAGTGTAATGCTTTCTACATGCGAAATGTAGAATAACATACACAATAAACACACTTAGTAAAATAATGAAAGTACAAACAAAATGCGTAGGATCAGAAGATTGTGAGTGTAATTTGGTTTTATTAGTCAGAAATAAACCATGAATGTGACCCTGGAGCACAAAACCAGCTCAGCCAAATATTGTCCTATTCTAACAAACCACACATCAACGGAAAGCTTATTTATTCAGCTTTCAGATGAGGCATACATCTCAATTTCCAAAAATTGAACCGTATGACTGGTTTTGTGGTCCAGGGTCACATATGGCCGAGGGAAGTAGCCTATATGAACTTTCGAACACTGTCATTGAGTCAGGACAATGTACTTGCATGACAAACAGCCTGTGTCTTAACCCTCTTGTTCTGGACTTTAATGAAAGCTTTATTGTGTTTTGTCAGACAGTAATTCTGAGCAAATACCCAAAGTGTGTCTGCCTCCTGTCAGCATCTACATAACAGTCTTTACCGATGTGGTTGAAACTTCTGTGCTGTTTTAAATCAGGTTTCAAAGGATAAAGGTCAAAGTTGCATTTCTAAAGGACAAAAATAAGCTCAGTGAGACAGTAAAAAAAAAGTAGCAAAAAACGAAATAATAATAATAATAATAATATATATATATATATATAATAAAAATATATTTTATGAAACTACTTCAAGCCATCTACTGTGTACACTCTTATTTTCTTCGTTCAAAATAAGTGTGCCTAATTTTGTCTAAAGAATTGAGTTTAATGGTAGTCTCAAGGGTAATTATCTCCACTCCACACATTGAACCCTGATAGAAGACATGAAGTATATTAGCAAAAACCATTGACGTGCAAATTACACTTGATTCAACGGTTATTTACTACCTTAGTAATAAAAGAGCATAACATTAGCGATTTCAAAACATTATAGTGTCACACTGCAATTATGGGTTATTTGGAAAGATAGGGCATAATAGCTGACACACTCTCTAACACGTTTATCTTAGCCTGTGATGTGCTCAGCATACGCTGCATGGGACAATGCTGCGAACCTCATAAACTTCTGTGTGGCTGCAATGCCATGGTGATTTATGCCGTACTATTGTTCCTACCATGCTTTCAAGATGTCCCATTTTTTTACAGCTTTGTTTTTTTTAATGTCACTCACTGATAAAATCATGTTTTTTTCCTTTCACAGACAGTAAGTGGCTGTTTCCTTTGGCTCTGTGGACTTTGAGAAATTAAACGACCCTAAAACACACTCTCGGTAGTTTATTTAATTTGTCTGCTGACAGTGTCCAACACACATAAATGCAAAACAAAAAGCTTTTTTTTTTTGTCTTAATGGAAAAAAGCATTAATTTCCATAACGCATTAAATTACTATTCATTCTCTGATGGAAATTACTTTTTTTTTTCTAGAATAAAATGGACAACTTTTTTGCTCTTCACCAGCACTTACTTTTTTTGTGGGGGGAAAAAAAGTGGCAAAATTAATACAAATGGGTCAAAGACGAAAAAGGGTTTAAGCATAAAAACAATATGTGTAATACTGCTTTAAATTGTTGTTGTTTTTCCCCCCAAAAATTAAAGTTTTCTGTTTAATTGCAATTTTGTTTTTGTTTTTCTGAGCAAAAAATAAATATCATACATTTTTCCCTGATTTACAGAAGAGACCCACTAAAATGTCATTCAGTGTAACAATCCTGTCAGGAATATTTACAACAAATATCAATATGCTCCCTTATTCTTTTATATATTTTAATATGTATATGTACAAGTCAGAATACGCATGTTGTTTGAATTTTTACTGTGTTACACTGAACGACAATGTAACATTATTTCAACCAAATTGTAACATTTTATTCTCCAAAAACTTATTTGAAACCTTAAAAGTAGACACTTTACTTACATTTAATGTGCTTTCTATGGACATAAAATCACTTTTGTAAATTTCTTTTGACGCGGACATCTTAACGTCTTTGACCCAAATACATATACATTATTTTCCCACAATAAATACTGAAATAAAATATGATTTATTTAGATTATCAAAGACATATTGATCATCTTATATATTTTATAAATGTAATATTTAAAATGTAATTAACATAATATTAATTTAATATTTTAATTACAGCATTGCTTTATGCATTTCAGAATATTTTAATGACACTTTTTTATAGTTTAAGATTGAAAACCTGTGTCTGGACAGATGGATAGATAGATATAAAACACTGTTTTGTATGTTTTTTTAAGCCTTTTGTTTTACAGGGACACATGAAGTGTCCTCATAAACCATGTTTACGTTGTAGTACCCATGACATTATACACATTTGTGTCCTCATAAACCATATATACCAGTACACACACCCTCCCTCAGCACTGAGCTGATGACAGACAGAGACTCACTGCTGAAAGCATATAAATGTCTTCAATGATATCAGCACTGCATCTCACTGTATAAGACCCTTTCATATCTGTGCTCTACAGGAGCAGGAAAGTCTGTATATCTACAAATATTCTGATGGTGTATGATGCATGTTGCATAACATTTGAGCTGCACTTCAATAATCTGACAGCAAAAAGTCCGACATATTTCTGTATAATAAGCGTCTTTGATGAGAACGCATCTGCTTTAAAGCATAAATGTCATCATTTTACAAGGCTCATTGAAGATTATGATTCAACAAGCCTTGTAAAAGTCAATCCTGTGATCGTCTTATTTTTAGCAGTGTTTTCACAATGCTTGCAAAGCAGTCATTACAATCAAAAAATGCAGGTCATGACACGTTTAAAGACAGGGATCTATCTATCCATCCATCCTACTGGTAAAAAGCATGGACTTAATGAACATTTGTTTTGTTTTTGGAAGACGTCTCTTATGCTTAGGCTATTAGAACCAAAATCTGTTTGTCTAGTGTCAAAACCATTACAATTTGAGTCTTTATTATTCACTGCATTCTGACAATTGGTAAATCCAACATTAGCAAATCTTGTTCCTCGTTGATGTTTTTCAGCTATTTCTATCATTTTTGTCCTCAACCCATCCGATTTGTACATTTTAGGTGTTTCTCTGGACTCGCTCCATTTCAGGTCATGGTGCCACTAGTAATGAGACCTAGAGCCAAACTGAAAAACTAATGAATGACAAATTCTGAGCTTAACCAGTCTGGGAGACCAGATGAGACCTGCAAACCTGATTTGACTGATTTAAGATGCAGTTATAGAACTAAATCGCTCCCATTATAATCAACACCTCAAGCGACGGATTGTAATGGGAGGTGATTTCATGTGCCAATTTATCATTCACGACCTAAAACCTTGTTTAAGTCAGTATAGTAGCTACTGACACAAATGTCAATTCATCATGTTAACGGTAACGCCATATTATTCATATTTTTGACAGGAATGAAAACGAGGTTGAGGGATTGAAGTACAGTGCATTCATGGATTGTAGTGTGAAAATTAACCGTGGTTTTGTTATAGTAAAAGTGTAGTAACCATGTTTTTTGGCATATTGATTACCATTTGTATGACTGCAGTTTTACTACAAATACCATGGTTAAGCTGTGGTTAGTGTATCAACTAGTAACCTTTTTTTTGTAGTAAAACAATGGTTAATTTTCGACAAGGACATACTTGTTTAGCTAACGTAACACAGCCTCGTTTTAATCTGTTAAGATTCTATATGGCGTCTAACCTGAAATAGGAAAAAGGATTGTGGTGCCAATACGGAATGTAAAAGTCGTTCGTAGCGGATCGTTAAAAGGACATTTCATCCAAAAAGATTGGGACATTATGAGTTAAAAATGACTCGTTTTAAATAACCATGTCCAGTACTCCGTTCTCGGTTTTACAGAACGTATGCATTTACAAACTGAAATGACTTTACTGCCACCTGTTGGCTTCAAAACAAAAAAATGCAGTGAACTGACCTGCAAACTTGAAGTTTTTAAATAGTCATGCCATTTAGTCTCTCCACTCAGCAAACAATGGATTTTCGAAATTACCAATTTTACAGACTCCCTGATAAATCAGGCCTAAATAGAAACTGAAGCACCCAGCTGACAGACAAGAGCAGACAGTAGATAATCAATAAACAACACTGATGCCCGTAACAGACCAGGGGCCTGTTTCATAAAACAAGTTTACCAAATAAGCCAGGATTATTTCAATTAGTCTGACTTATTGCCAGTAGATTTGGTTCACAACAAGTCAGACTAACTGAAATAAGCCTGTCTTATTTGGTAAACTTGTTTTATGAAACAGGCCCAGAGACTCAAGTAGGTCAGGCCTTGCCCCGATCAACAGCATGATCCATTCTCATTCAGAAATATGTGCGATTCACAGACAGAACCTTTTCCTTCTTGCTGGCACAGACAGCGTTTTATTACAAAAAGAAAAAAAGTCGATGCATGATCATTGTAGCATTACCAGGAATATGTTGCATTCCCATCACTCTTCAGGTAGAAAGGTTGACTTGTTTGGAGAGGATAACGGTTATAAAAGTTGGGCCGTACTGAATGTAGGCCCGTAGGTAAGAATCACTCTTACTAGCTACATGCAAATGGAGACCCATCTGTCCATTCACTCCTGATTTTAATTTCATCAAGAAGGGGGTGTGTAAGTAGCATACCATCTCTTTGAGAATAAATTAAGTTAAAAACTATACCAAAAAGTGTTTCTTTTGTCCAAATCTTGCTAATGTTGAAAGGATACAAGAAACATTTACAAATAACACGGGTGGCAAAATAAATCATCATTTCTGAATATCTCAAAGCAGTCTCCCCTAACAATAAGCTGAAAAATAAAACAGACCGACATAAGTTGCCAATTTAAGATGTCTGTGGCAGCTGTTGCTTTTACTTGGAAATTAAATAGCAGATTTGTGTGCAAGAGGAAAATCCTATCAAAAAGACAGCTTATGTTTTGGTCACACATTAACGTTCCAATCAGTATATTTCGGTTTTATCAATCCTGTTTCTGTATACATGTCTTTTATAAAATATTTTTTTATTCATACAATCATTTTTAACTATAGCAACATTACTATTCACTTTTAAGTGGCAAGACGTCAGACAGATCACCTCATAAGAACAATAGTATATAAACGAATGCAAAAAAAAAAAAATCATTAGAGTATGTTTCTCTTCATAACAGTTCAAATTTTCTGTACAACGGTCTAATATGAATATTGCTGGTCCTGATCTGGTGGCATCAGTGCAGTGCTGGAGTAAGAGACAGCAGCAGCAGCGGTGGTGGTTTGTGGGGGGCTCCAGTCTGGCACTGGCCTCTCCGGGTGGGTCCTGGAGGAGGGGTGTGCACGTGACTGACAGCACTACTCTCATCATGCCGGACCGTTCACTGCTGCCTCGGGGTTGGCCGTGCGCTGCTCTGATCTGGTTGGGAAAAGGAGAGGGGCTTGATGTCAGGGGTGGAAGCAACACTAAACTAAAGGAAATGGGAAAAACTCACTTGGCTTCGTCCATAGCGGCCGCATCCTCAAGAGGACCATTTAGAGCTTTGCAAGTGGCTTTTGCTTTCTCTTCTAAGTGCTTTAGACTGAAGAAGAAAAAAAAATGACAACGTTGGTTAAATGACAGTTAAATAAAAATAAAAAATAAAAAAAATGCAATTTTGCGGAGAAAATAAATAAAATCTGTTAAATATTTTCTTCTGGTAAATATTCCTTAAAAATAAAAATGGTTTTAATAATTTTATTAGTGGTAGTAATACCATCATTACATCTAGTAATATTTTTATCTGTCACGGTTTCTTATTCTCAACTTATTTTGACAGGTTGCTGTGAAGACCTTTAAGTTTCTGTTTGTACATGACATGATGATAGTTTCTCAAAAGAAACTGTAAAAATCTCCTAAAGTGACTCTCAGAGCAGATCTGTAGATTGTTTGTGTTCATGTAATCATATTGAGCGGCAGAGGCTGAAAACACGGAGCGTTACGCACGCGCGCTTCAGTATGTGTGCAGTAAACGAAACTGCACATCTACGCCATTCATTCACACAGACACACGCAGAACATGCAGGATTCATATTTAAATAGTATTTTTGCGGCTTAATATTCAAACACTTTAAATTTATCCATCCAAAATTTGACTGGATTCCACCCGCGTTTTTTTGCATTGTGGAAATCATAGGGCCCTATAGTACTTATGGCAATAACCTCAAAATCCCAAACATCTCCTGATATATAATTTAGAAAAAAAACATTTTGATAATTTTGCTTCTGTATAATTAATTAACAATCAAATTAATTATATTATTTCAATTAACAAAAAATGTTTATCAATTTTTGTTCACAATAACATCTCTGGTCCCTAGACTCTACTAAAAGCAAATGATTCATTTTATTAATACTTTATTGACTTCACAAATAAAGACTCTTACCCTGGTTTCTGACAGTTGCTAGGAGGACAATTGCTTTTCTCCACTTCCCCACTCTCTGCAAACAATTTTGCAGATGCATCTTCAGAGGTAGATCGTTTCTCTTCCTCGCTACAGGACGATCAGAGAGGACAGCGTTTTAAAGAGCTTTCATTGCCGCTCTTTTGAAGAATAAAACCCCCTTTTTAAATCCCTGGATAAACATGCAGAATGGAACGGACCACATTAAAAGCAACGGGGCAAAACGAAAATGTTCTGAAATGGGGTTTGGCAGACAAGTAAGATGTGAGCATGACGTACAGAGACGGGAAGTGATTATGAACCACACAACAGCTGGTTTAGACGATGAACTTGTTTAGTATGCGAGTGTGAAATGGTGGTGTAAAATCAAAGCTAGCAATTTTACAAAGTGATCACATGCCAGCCAACCTTACCTTTAGGGTGGCATCAACACAAACAGTCATTTAATTAATTATAACCTCCTCTAAAGCCTCATGCCAGGAAGATCATGGCGGATTTCTGGACTAGGGAAGGTCTACAGAGATACATCCTCCTTTATCAGACTGATTTACCCAAATTAAAGTTCACGCATGGCCCGGATTTTAAAGGGCTAGCTCGTACTCATAAATTTAGCCCTGCGAAAGAGCCATGGGGCCAAACCACAGCCGAGGATGAGAAGGGAATCCATAAATCTTCACCTGCGGTGTTGGCAAGACTGGGAAACATGGGCTTGAAACTTTTGCGATCAGAATGAACTACAAAGGATGCATGGGGCATTTCATGCCATTAACAACCAGTACATCTGATATTAACATGCAAATGGTGATGGATATATTACTGTTTAAAAGAAAACAAACAAACATACGAACGAAGAAACAAAACATGGTTACAAATCAAAACGCAGTGGCCGACATGGGAAAAACCAAACAAAACAAGACACGCCCCCTGATTGGCTGTACATACCGATACGATTTCAACACTCTGAAGCCACACGCACGCCAAAGAGAGAGAGGAAGCTCATGTTGTAAGAGTTGCAGTTCAAGAAGGACAGATTGTTCTTTTTTTGCGTTCTCAAACAGACAAAACAGATGTTACAAAGCTCTGCATCTTAACAGCCCCCGTTTAAAAGAGACACGGTGGGCGGTCCAGGGCTTGGCTGGCTCTAGGTGCAGGAGGAGGAGGAGTATACGTGACAAGGAAAGATCAGGTCTACATGCAGAGTGAAGTGAAGCTTGTGTCTCAAAGGGGGAGAAGAGGAAGTGATGCGAGGCACTGAGTGTGAAACCTGCAGGACTCACCTCTTGAAAACAGCAGTTTCAGTTTTGGCGTCTACAGTAAGGCTGACCGTCTCTTTCATAGAGCCGTTGGTGACCGTTTCTGTGATGCGGTCACTGACAGGCTCTTCCTTGGGGTCCGAGCCGTCTCCAACCTTTCCTCTTGGGGAAGTCGGGGTGGTCTCATTGGGAAGCCACTGATCTGTGTCTAAACAATTAGATCGTTCTATTCTAACCACTGTATGTTGACACATAAGGACAAGAGGAATGGTAAGAGTCTATTCTTACTTTCTTGCTGCATGGGCGCGTTGACTCCCAGAGGGTCCACCGTTTCTATGCTGGTCTCCATGGCTACAGGGGAATTGCTCCTCAAAGGATCCTTGGGGCTAAATAAAGGAGAAAAATGAACATCTAATGAATTTTCCACATTTACATGTTCAGTGCTGCATTTTGTACATCAGTAGTGCAGGTTGCTGGCCCTTTCTATAATCAATAAACATGCATGACTTAATGTATAAATCAGCGCGGCACGAGCTCTGTAACATCGCGCTGTTTCGTTCCACTTTCAGTGCATTTGGCTTCCTCTCGCTCTCAGTTATGTTGCTTCTACTGGCTGTTTATTGCTGTAGATATGCAATGCAGAGAGATGTATACGCGATGCCCTCTTCTGATGCCCTCTTCTGGAGACCGGGCGGGAATATGCAGCTCATTTGCATTTAAAGCGATACACTCCAAAATACCTCTTTTTTAGACACCCCAAAAATGACATTTTCCAGCTGTTATAATAAATGATCTGTGGGGTATTTTGGGCTGAAACTTCACAGACACATTCTGGGGACACCCAAGACCAATATTACATCTTGTAAGAAGGGGCATAATAGGTGCCCTTTAATGTCATTTTTCTGAATCCCCAAATTAATGTTGAAATGATATAAAAGACGGAATATTTTAAAAATGTGT
Organism: Sinocyclocheilus rhinocerous; assembly: GCF_001515625.1. Taxonomy (NCBI): domain Eukaryota; kingdom Metazoa; phylum Chordata; class Actinopteri; order Cypriniformes; family Cyprinidae; genus Sinocyclocheilus; species Sinocyclocheilus rhinocerous. The sequence continues at coordinate 440,465 of NW_015652173.1, forward strand.
CACTTTTTACTAAGTACTATGAATGAAGGCAAGTATCGCCGAAACCAATACCGATATCAAATCATTTATTAAACTGATTTTTCTTTTAAATGAGAAAATATAGCTAGCTAACATTACAGTAAAATTTGTGCCATTATTTTTAACATTTAATAGGCCTAAAAAAAAATTGAAATTAAAGCAAACCCATTATAATAAACATCACATTTAGCTGTCCCTTTTATAGTTAATGTTAATTATTTTTAAGTTTTGACAGCCCCAATATGTATTTGTGGGAAAAAAACGACAATAGCTATATATTTAATTATATATTTTGTTGAAGAAAAAAAAAATTGTGTGTCAGTGTAATCAGTGTACTTTAAACATGCATTCCATACCTGACAGGTGTGAAGCTGGAGAAGTCAGCCCAACCCGACTCTGCATCTGCGTTTGGAGAGTTCCAGCCCGCAGGTTCAGCAACTGCAGCTGGTGAGGTGGACACAGGTGCGCTGGGAGCCGTGGAGCTGCCCGTGTCCATAGGTATGTCATCAAAATTTGCCGTCCATACTGGTCCTTAACCGAAGCATGATACAGAACAAGGATGTGTGAACTTACTTACTATAGAAATAAATATTACTAGATACGGCAGCTGATCATTTATATTCTCACCATCCCCAGAGTCCACTTCCATTCGGTCATCAGAGGTGGCATTGGCGGAATCAAACGGGTCTCTCTTCCCATCCTCCTCCTCAGAGTCTGTACTCTCCTCGCTATCTGTACTTCCTGAGCTCCTGCGTAGGAAGAAAGTCATGGAGAATCAACACACCGGCATGATGAAAAATGCTTTAAAAGTCTGTTCCAAGGATTACAATACCTGGTACGTCTCTGAGCTTCCGGAGCAAAAGTGACGTCCTTCTCATCCCAGATATCTTCCTCATCTGATCCGGCGTCTTCGAACTGCTGGATCTTCTCCTTACAGCAGGCCTCAAAGAGAGCCATGTTTGCCTATGAGCATAGCAGGAACAAACTATGAAAACATACCATGAGCTTTTCAATAAAATCAACTAATAATACACATTAATTTGAGCAAACATCTGACATACTTACACTTTCATTTGTATTCAAGGAAAAATTGATGTCTGATATTCTATCAAAAGGAATACTGCAAGATTAAAAAAACAGATTTTAGTATGGTTAAGCCCTTAAGACAATGAGCAGCACCTGTCACCCACAGCATCACTGACTGTCACCATGTACACCACACCAGTCTATTAAAAACATGGATAATCAGAACGGAGACATTTAAGTGATCAGATGTAATCTACACTGTACGATCCATGATTTAACACACACAACCCCCCAAAACAGGCTTTGTGAGTTTATTGAAAAGCAACATAACCCTAAAAATCAACCAAAGCCCCCACTTACAATGCTAAACCGTCCCCAACTGATTTGATACCAGCAGAAAAGGCGGCAAATCTGAATGAAGCATCATGCACGATGGGTACTTACTCCCCGACATCCTCCTGATCGGCAAACTCTTCGTCATTGAAGCCAAACTGCTCAATAAAATTGGACGTCATTTGTTGCATCTGATAATCAGAAAAGGCCTGGCAAACCCAGGACCAACGATAATGATATAGTCTTGACACTACAAAAAAAGCTTCATTTCAAAACAGCTGATAGCAGTTAAGCGTCTTGCCTCAAAAAGCGCTCAAAGGACTAAAACAATTATAAATGTAGTTTAAACAAGTAGATTTATTAATTTGATTATTTAGCAGTACCATTAACATTAGCATTCAGATATTACAATAGTAGCAGCTTTTGTGAGCTCATCCAGGCACAGACTTACTTGCTGTAGGGAGGAGTCCTGATGAAACCCGCTGTCTTTGAAATCTACCTCATCATCGCTGGATGAGTGTATGTGGTGTGTGTTAACCTGAGAAAGTTTGGGGGGGAAATTAGAAACTTAGTTTTGATGTCAAATACACTTTTATGAGCATTGTGAAACAAAAGCAATAGTTTCAGAAGACAGTGAATAAAACAGCACACTTACTAAGTCTACAGTGTTTTTCTTGTTTGTGTCTGCTAGCTGTCCTGAAGTAAACGCTTCCCATCGTTCCCTATCCTCCTCTGGAAGCTCTGAAAGTGAGCAAATGTAAGTGGAAATGGCTTTGAAAACCGTCTGAAAATTGTTTTACATGCATTTAAACGAACCTGAGATGAGCTGTTGAATTTGTGCCCCATTGGGGCCCTTGTCACTGTTGTGGACTATAGAGTTCGCTATTCTGGTCAGGTGACCCATGTAACCTCTCCGCCGCCCACCCTCAGCCCTACGGAAAGAGAGACGGAGGATTTAGTAAAGACTTCTCCAGACAAAACCACAGTCACAGATGTGTAAACAGGACGGCTCCTCTTCACACGTAAGAGATCAGTTTTATGAGTTTACTCACTGCTCCTTCTCATTTGATCCCCAGGCATCAAGAATTCTTTGTATTAACTGGCACTTCTGAAAGAGCTGCAGGTCAGAATTGAGAAGAACACATTAAACTTTGATGTGTGAAGCAAACAGCTTGTGTTTCAAAGAGCGAGTGAGCGGAAATGATGATAAACTCACATGTTTGATAAGGATGTTTTCTCTTATGGGCTCTTGGTCGTTTTCTCTGTTGATTTCAGGAGATTCACTTTGGGTTGAAGGCATCGCTAAGATCATCGCTGTACAGATTTCTACTTGCGTGTGTAGGAAATTATTCCATAAGTATTTGAAGTACATGTCCTTTAGACAAAAGAAACAAATTATTTATTTTAGAACATATATGGCATTCAAGCACAGATTGTATTATACAAACATCTTTTCTGCCCTAATTCTTTTGACAATAGCTGTAATACAAAAAGTAATGAGCTTATCCAGTTTTAATGTGACTAATTACAAAATTTCTATGTAGTTACTAGTTAGTATAAAGCAAGGCAATGGATTGCATTACTAATCAAAATTTGTGTCAGTGAGATACTAAACTAATAGTTTTATTCAGCAAAGCAGCATTAAATTGATTGAAAATAACAGTACAGGAATTTATAATGTTACAAAAAAAAATTCAAATAAATGAACAGAATAGAATGAATAGAATAAAGAATATCAGAACCCTGAATATATATATATATATTCAAAATATTAAGCACAACTTTTTTCAAAATTGATAAAGAATGTTTCTGAAGGATCATGTGACACTGAAGACTGGAGTAATGGCCACTGAAAATTCAGCTTTGCCATCACAAGAATGAATTACACTTTAAAATATTAAAACAGAAAAGAGTTAGTTTAAATTGTAATAACATTTCCATTTTTTTCCATCAAATGCAGCCTTGGTGAGCATGAGACACTTTTTAAAAACTTGAAGTAAAAAAATAAACAAAGAAGTAACTGACCCCAAACAGTGGGGTTTAAGAACATGGTTAACAACTAGCTTTTCTCATTGCAAATAGACATCACAGAACTCTTTAATTGTATCTCAATCACTCACTAGTATGACTCCCAATGTGTTGAGGGCAATGAGCTCCTGGTTGATGATATGCGTGTTGGTCTGTAGAAGGCTGGTCACTAGTCGCACCACATTTAGACGAGTATTTCCCACTGGTGGATCCAACACTCCCCATGTGGTATTCAAAACCGTTTTCTAAAATAAAAATAAAAAGATAAAACCGCAAAGATGAGTCTGGATGTTGATTTGACTCTAAAAACAACTAAACAGCATATAACAACTATAAACTACTATTAAAACAATATTAATTCAACATATATGGCTGTGTGGGCAAGACAAGCAGCTCTTTAAAATTTATTTATTTTAAAGAGCATATAACAACTATAAACTACTATTAAAACAATATTAATTCAACATATATGGCTGTGTGGGCAAGACAAGCAGCTCTTTAAAAGGACAAGATTCTGCCAGGTTATATTTGTACAGGCACAAAGTGTTGTTGTTGTCCAAAGCTTAATGTAATTAGGAATTTGGAGATTACGGTCTAAGTTAGGTCAGCTGATATAAAATTTAGCCAACACAATGTTTTCACCTTTGGGGGCTCGAGCAAAAGCTGGTGAAAATCTTTCAGCCTGGGTCTGACAGCATCTAGAATACTCTGATTGACAGAGAATGAAGGATGGTTCATTCCAGGGGGGCAAATCTCCAGATGACCTTCAAACCTGAAAGGAAAAACCAAGGATGATATTCAGATATGAACAAGCACCCAAGAAAGGCTGGAAAAAATAAATAAATAAATAAATAATAATAATAATAATAATAATAATAATAATAATAAGAATGCACTTACGCTGGTCTCCGTGTCTCAAAGAGGGTTAGTAGTATCTGGATCACACTGACTATGGCAGAATCATTCTTCTCTTTGTCAAAGATGTTTGACAGCAACTGCTCTACTGTCTCTTGTCTAAAAAGGAAGACAAACAGTCCATTCAGTACTACAGCATTAGCGTGCCTGAAACTAGAGCTCAACTTTAATCCCTCCAAAAATGTCACCTTCCAGAAAGTCACTAGAAAGAACTGTATTGACATGGACAAACTCACTTCTCCAGTGTGGCCAGCAGAGGGTCAGGCTCCGAGCAGCCCTGCACCTGGAACATTTGATCTCTGCTCAGTCGAATGATCTCACAGAGCGACTGAGACGCGTTTGAGTGTCTCTGTGTGGAGGGAACAAGCATTTACTGTTCCGTAGCTAGCAAGCAGGAATGGGTCATCAGGACTCAACAATAAGGGCCGGTCAGACATGCAGTCCAATTGTTTTTTTTACTTTCAATCCCAACATTTTCACTAGCTTTAAAATCACAAAAATATTAAAATTAAACATTTAAAAATGTATTTTTTTTTTAATATTTTAAATCAAATTCACTTTAATACTTCAATGCAAAAAAAGACAATACATTAGAAATAAATATGCTTCAATGGCTTGTTTTCCCCTTTTTTTCCTCCAACTTTGAAAAATTACATTTAAATAAAATAAAATTAAAAATACATTTTGTTTTTCTTATAACATTGCTTTATTGGGCGTCACTTACATCCTCATCTTGTGATGGTTGTACCATGTCAACCAGTCGCTGTATAACTTTCTCTTCATTTAGCCACTGCAAGAGAGGAGATGAAGAGGAAACTGTGAGGTGGTATTAACGATGACAGTGAGTGGATTAAATGACTAATCTGTGTTGAATTTCCTGCTGTATTCAAATGAAAACATCCATATCTACAAAACTAAAAATCGTGCATGCACAAAGTCAAACCGCTTTTTACCCCAACAAAATAGAGACGCAACATCATGAAAACCTTTCTTGTAGGTATGAAAACTCACATTTAATACATCTTGTCTAAGCTGCTGTGGCTCGATGCAGGTGAGCATCCTGAGCAGGAGGTCCATAATAGCCGAGGTCCCTATGTGTTTGATCATCAGATCCACAAAGTCTTCCCTCTTCCTGAGGAACTCCACGATCTAGATGCAAGACAGGAGATTTAGTTCACTTGTACGCATCCATATGAACACAATTCAGTATGTCTGATGACGTACCTGCTCTGGTTTCCTCCCAATGAGGATGCTAAGGACCTTGCTGAAGAAACTGGCTAGCAGCGGATTGAGGGGAGGCTCATTCTGAAGGAAGCTGTAGAGTTTCATCAGTAAATTTTCATCTTCACCCAGCCTGTCATTGATCTGGCTAACATCTGAGGTCAGTAGTTCACAGGATATGTTGGGATACCTTTCCATAAAAAAAGAAACGTGAGGAAGCTTAGCACAGCAATTTTTTTTAGAACAAATGTTTTTGAGCAAGCATCAAACATGTTATTCTTACTTGTATTTGATCTTCTCCTCCACATCGTCATTGGGCTCCTGAGTGATGTAGCCCACGAGATCCTCCATGCACTGTGGCCTCACCAGGAAGTCCACGAGCTTGTGGTTTTGAGCCTTGCACTCCTGTAAGACATCCTCTTCGTCCATCACCTCAGTCAGCGTAACGTCTTCCTTCTCCAGGAGCGTGTCAATGTGGGACGTCGTGTGCAGATCAAACTTCCAAAACATGGTGCTGCTGAAGAAAAAATAAACGGGAGGGGGTGGTTTTCAGATACATAAACTGAAAACGAAATTAGGTTTTACTTATCTAGGAGTTTTTGGTGAGTTTTGCATTATCATTATGACTGAAGATGTTACATTTGAAATGTGACTAATTATGAAAAAGCTTACCTGAGTGAAGCAGAGACCAGAGGGTAAAAACTCTGATTAAAAATAAAATAATGCTTGTGCTCTTTGGGACTTCTGGCCCATTACAGGCACCACAGGCGGTAGAAACTGGACAGACCCTTAAATAAAGGACACATGCAGCAGAAATGTCTTCTGCCACAGCAAAAACGCTCAACACACACCTGCAACAGAGAACAAACAAGAAAAAGAGGGTTATACATAAAGCATTTGTAAATAAATAAATAAATAAATAAATAAATAAATAAATATATATATAGACCTGCCCGATTCTGATGATTACTCTCACAAATGGTCAATACTAGCCACAACATTAAAAACAAATACATATTACAAAACACATGCTGCTAACAATAACAAGAGACCTTTTCCAGTTTGCCAGGATCTCAAATAGACATTAAACAAACAACAACTTCCAAATGTGGAATTCATTCTAATTCTATGAATAGAGCCTGATTTAATACAGAAACAATGCACCAGTTCACAGTGACAAAACAAGCGGTAGTTTGAAAGTTTAAAGAAAACCAAACAAGTTCCTTGTTGTGACGTTGACAACCTAGCAACACAACAAATACAGTTGCACTATACCAGACTAACTCCTCTGATCGGTCGGTAACAATTATTAACTCATTCCACACATGATTGTGGTTTTGCGTTAGTAATTGTGGTTTCATTTTCTTTTTGTGTGTTCTTCTTACAAGGAAAGTGTACATAATTTCTAACATAAGATAGTTATGTCGGGTACATCCAAATGTCCATTTGACAGCTCTGGCATCAAATTGCTATAATTGGAGACATCAACACACAGCTATGCATTATTAAGGGTAGCCAAGAGACTATTTTTCCAGTCTAAACGGTAGATGGATGCACACCACTGAGGTGAAAGGTTACCAAGCTGGCAAGCAGCCATCCTGACTTTCATGAATGGCTAAGAGGAAGGAAAGCTTATTAATAGACTAAGGGGGTTGGGCTAGGCTCACCCGAAAGAGCTTTGGCATCGGCCTACTTCCATTCTCCAGCAAACATGCTTTTTGCCAATTTACAGAATTTTAAAAACATTGACAAACTACCCAAAATTCTTCCTAAAAGAGCTCTTGCTGTAAAAGTTCTGGTGCTATCAACATCAGATTTAAAATAACAAGCGTTAAAATATTAAACTGCACAATGACATTAACTTGAAGTTTGATATAGATACAATGTTGATCTTTCAATTCAAAAGTCTGTGGCCAAATTACTAAACAGAACTTCTTTAAATCTGTATTAACCTCCAGTGAACATAAGATATAAGCATGAATTATCACTGCTATTGCACAAATAAAGTATCCATAAGTGAAACAGTTTGGGGGGGGGGGGGGTCATTTTTAATTAATGATAATACTGATACAAGGTATTTATACATAAAAATAATAATCTTCACACAAAAATCAGGGTCACTATTTTACACATTAAATTGATCAAAAGTGACAGTAAAGACAGTGTTAATAAAAATTATGTTACACACATATGCATGAATATACACAGATCTTTTAAATTGGAAAAAAAATTCACAGTATTAGTTTTTTTTACTGAATTGATCAAATAAAAATGCAGCCTTTGTGAGCATAAGGCTTCTTTCAAATTTTTTTTTTTTTTAAATCTTACTGACTGATGATTTGATATTTTATAATAGTGATTTTATCATTTCAAAATATAGAGAAAAAGTAGAAATGAATGACTAATAAGCCAATAAGTGCTCCTTTGCTGCTGTCTACTGGTTATAATTGTGATTTTATGTATTTTTAAATTTTACATAAGTGTTTGCTTACCACAAAGTATATTTTGGTCATCCTATTAAAACTAAAATTCAAACTGGATCATTTTAGAGCATTAAAGTGCTGGAAATAGTTGTGTGAAATGCTTGAAAGTCATTGAAAAGTGCTTGAATTTCTCTCTCAAAAGGTAGTACAAACCCTGAAGTGAATTATATGCATTCGACTATTTCTACCACGACACCATGGTTACAGTTAGCGTTACCGCTTCTGGTTTTCTGACGTCAGCGCTGTTTATAACAGAGAATTCTGTGCAGAATTTGAATGATTCTCACTAGATCTCGCAGCAATCATTGTGCGGCGAATTCAAACGCTTCTCACTGGATCTTGCAGCACTGTTGCATCTGTGCAGTAACAGTGCCACGAAATCAACTTTGGATCCCGAGTAAAGCTGTTCTGAGCTCGGACAAGTTTGTTTGCGTCGCGGGCCGAGCTGCACAGCTGAAACGTAGCACGGTTTAGTTTCGCTTTTGTTTCATTTGCCGTTTGATATTTCTCAAATGCAAAAGAAATGGCAGAGCTTATGAGTTGGACAACGCGGTGGTCGCGCCAGTGCAACCACTCACAAAAATTAGTCGCACTGGCAGAAAAAAATGGTCGCAAAATGCGACCATTTGATCACAGTCTGGAACCCTGCATGGCAGGCATACTTTTGGCAAATAAACCTCTGTGATTGGATAAGGATTTTCAAAAAAAAAAAAAGCAAGCATGCATTACTTTTTCATCTTTAAAGTCAAGAAATTTCACGTGCAGTGAAATTTGACTGGTGCTAAAGGCTCAATTCAATGTTCCACGTCAACATAACTTGGTTGTGAAGTACATCTTGACACTTGCACTGAATGTCAACCATTTATAACACCTTATACCACAACTAAACTTCGATTTACTGGTTTCTTCCTTCCTCGCATAGCTTTTCCTGACATTTACATTCAGTCCAAGTCTTTCCAGGTTCACGTTGGCAACTTTATCTAGTGTAAAAGGTCGAAGAACACCGCACTACACTAGATCACCTGTACCATTCAGCTTGAGTAACTCTGAGCTGAAGCAAATCCTCGTGACTCCCTCTCAGGGGCAATAAAAAGTGTTGCCAAACCTCTCCAGCATCCCAGAGGCCACAAAAACAATGCCGCCGCCACCACCACCACAAGTCCTCCGGTTGCACTCAGAATCGTGTCTGCAAAGATGATCTGCCCGAGCGGACCATAAAAATGTGCTGCCATGTCAAACCAACTAGACTGTTTACAAGAGTGAGCGATCTGCTCATGCTAACAGTCTTCTAGGAGCTTTCACATGCAATCACATCACACAAAACTAGAAATAAACAGCCGTAAGATTTTAGTGGTGTTTATATGGATGTGCCAAAATAAAGGCAAATACAGAGATCTGTGATCAGTACATGCTGTAAACAGCTCTACAGAGATTGAGGACTCCGTTTTCAAAATGTATACTGAAATTACATATTATATTAGAAAAATCATTTTATACCCAAATCAAACCTAAACTTCGATGATCTTTATAGAACACATTAATAACAATTTTATATGACAGCAGTCCTGGTTTCAAAATATAATCTTAAAAACAGAATTAACATTTCCAGACGGGTTTTCTGTTGGTTTTTTTGGCTGTCTCAATCCCCAGTGAACTACCTACCTAGACAGCATTTTGGAGCACCACAAGCGCGTTTGAACATTCCAATACAACCTTCATATGCTCTTACATTGGTCAAAAACGTTGTCTAGGTGTACAACTCACTAGGTTTTGCCTTTGTGTCTCACTTTCTGAAGCTTTTCGGCATGTCGGGCCCCGGCATTAGCCGACACTGAGCTTCCGCCGGAACAATATTACAGATTTGACACTTTCTTAGAGTCTGGGATGGTTTAAATACGTAGTAGTCCCGCTAAATGTGAGAAAACATCTGTTAAATGAGAGAAAAGGCTGGAAATGTATGCTGTTCTGACTCGGCTAAACAGAGAAGTGGTAACTGGCAAACGCTAAGCTAACGGAGACACACACAACACAAATACGTACCGATTAAGAAAGCGGAATCCTGCCAAAGCCCGGCATGAAGACTGGCGAAGCTTTACATAAAACGGTCACCGGAATAAAAACGAAAAATGGGGCGAGGTATGATTAGAATTAGGTGTTTATAACAGATTGTGACAGGCGCGAAAAGAGAGACCATCAGAGTTCACTTTTCAAGATGGCGGCATTATCAACTTCAACAACCCCAACCCCCACCTGAGGTAGAGGAGCTGTCAATCAAACCCCACTGCTGCGCGCTGATTGGCTACAGTGGGTGTCAATTATAGCTGGTCGTGTTTGTTAATCTCGGACTGTGTGGGGTAAATCTTTGATTTACAAACGCCACGAAAACAGAGATGATCTTTACAAACGTATGCTCTTTGTCGGAATTAAAGAAATGACACAATTATACATTTTACAAGCAATATTTAAGTTAAACTGAATCATTAGACACAACCACAGCAGTTAAAGCCAATAGAATTTAGTTGGATTAAAAATCCCTCGTCTGATTGGATCACGAGAATGTCAATCAAGTACCGATTTCAAAACGCACATATTGCTTTATCTTACCTTCTTTGTGAGAGCCTGTCCCTTGAACGGATTCCTTAAATTTCAACATATCCAAAACATAAAGACAACGCGGTTATAGTTTCTTCACAATGTTGCACAAAGCAGCCCGTTCAGTGTCGCTTTCAGAATGGCCTTAACCGGCTCGTTATTTGCAACGCCCTAGCAACAATAAGACGTCACGGTGATTGACATTCCGGTGGTCCAATCAGCTTTGAGTACATGAACCACATTTTACTGAATGGAGCATCCAATTCGCCTCAAGAAAGGCTTTATTTCAACATGAACTCGATTACATAAAACAGGAGTTTAATTCACATCAAGCTATATCATATAAAATAAGTGTGTTTAAAGGCTATATATATGTATATGTATGTATATATGTGGATAGTTGACAGAAATAAATTCATTTGAAATGAAAGGCATTATTTCAAATGGCAAACCAACATGAAATTGATTAGGCCTACATAAAACAGTAGTTTAATTTGTATATGAATTATAGACATATAATATTAAATATGCATGTTTTTAAAGTTAAAACAGCTGAAAATCAGCCAGTTTGTCTAAATGTGGCACATTTAGCATTTTATATAATTATTTATTGGTGATTTATCTCTTTAGGAGAACCTTTCTATAGCTTTTATATGTGTTTAAGTGTTTGAATTTCTTGCGCCCATTGATAAAATATGGGTCAAGAGGTCCGGGGCTCATCTCTGTGCAGACAGGCAATTACGGGTTTAGTGTAGCATGCCAAATAGGATCTGACGTGTGACCCTTATGTTAGATGTGATGCATAAATCGACAGCTTCAGGCTGTGGAACTGATCTGTTACAGCTGATGACGGCTGTATTTCAGACATGCGAGATCTATTCTGTGCTGCATGCTCCATAAGCATAACAAAATCTGCAGTGGACTCATTGTACAGAGCAAAAGCAGCCAGATGTAATTTTTCTCATATGGGTCAAATTAACCCTATGATTCCACTGTGTTTCTGATTACAGACTGCCATGTGGGTTTCTATGACAAAAACCAGGATTTTACAAAAAAAAAATCAAACATGTGCATATGATTGTCTAACAAAATCCTGCCTCTACTAATCAAAGATCATGTCATGAAAAGTGTGTAAACTAAATGTTGTGGGCTTCTGGGGCCGTGCGAAAGATGTTTCTCATGTCATCTTTCATCAACATTTTTGCAATTTTTGCATTTTATTAGACATTATTTATTATGTTTATTAACTGGTCCCCACAATTTTCAGGGTTTATTGTCTTTATAGGAACCTTTGGTCCCCGCAATTGAGGCCAAACGTGGCCCAACACCCTTTTTTTGAACATATAATCAGAAGATCCAGGATGCTGACGTGCTTTCCCTCCTGACATGTGTTCTCACGTGCCTTTTTTCCAAGCTGTGTTTTTAGCTCCTCTACTACACGGCTCATAAACAAAGACAGACAGATGGGTACATGGAGGGGTGTCGACATCATCTCCCCTCCCCCTCAGCCCAATCAGGAGCCTCACAACATGTGTTCACTTCTGTCAAGTGCTGAAGACAGGCCTTTGAGATGAAAAACGAGAAAGGAGAATGTTCTGTGCTGCATGCTCCATAAGCATAACAAAATCTGCAGTGGATTCATTGTACACAGCAAAAGCAGCCAGATGTAATTTTTCTCATATGGGTCAAATTAACCCTATGATTCCACTGTGTTTCGGATTACAGACTGCCATGTGGGTTTCTATGACAAAAACCAGGATTTTACAAAAAAAAATCAAACATGTGCATATGATTGTCTAACAAAATCCTGCCTCTACTAATCAAAGATCATGTCATGAAAAGTGTGTAAACTAAATGTTGTGGGCTTCTGGGGCCGTGCGAAAGATGTTTCTCATGTCATCTTTCATCAACATTTTTGCAATTTTTGCATTTTATTAGACATTATTTATTATGTTTATTAACTGGTCCCCACAATTTTCAGGGTTTATTGTCTTTATAGGAACCTTTGGTCCCCGCAATTGAGGCCAAACGTGGCCCAACACCCTTTTTTTGAACATATAATCAGAAGATCCAGGATGCTGACGTGCTTTCCCTCCTGACATGTGTTCTCACGTGCCTTTTTTCCAAGCCGTGTTTTTAGCTCCTCTACTACACGGCTCATAAACAAAGACAGACAGATGGGTACATGGAGGGGTGTCGACATCATCTCCCCTCCCCCTCAGCCCAATCAGGAGCCTCACAACATGTGTTCACTTCTGTCAAGTGCTGAAGACAGGCCTTTGAGATGAAAAACGAGAAAGGAGAATGTACATTTAGTTCCCAACTGCTGTATACAAGCTTTGGGCCCTGGGCCTCTGTGAAGTGACATTTGTGATACATTCATAAAATGATGGATACATTATGAAGTTATTTTTCAGTGTACTACTCACTGATGTCATTTATTTGAAACATAGTTTGTTCTGCAGAGAGCATAATCCAATTTTTAATAAATGCATGCAAAACTCTTATTTATGCAAGTAATTACCTGCATAAATAATAATGCATTAGCATTACCTGAGTGAATTTTTAGCCCCAAAATAAAGAAATAAATGTAAATGTGAAATGGGAAAAATAATTAAATTATTTACATTAGTATTTATGAATAAGTGACCTGTTTTTATACGGAATTAAAATATTTCTGTATAACAATAATGAGAAATTGTAAAATGTTAAAAATAGGCTTATATACTGTATATATTTCTTTATGTTATTTATGTCTAAATTAATAAAACCTTTTTGTTTTATTTAAATCTAATTTACTTTATTCTATTTGTTGTATTTGTATTTGTCTCTATATAAAAGTATTATTATTATTGTTGTTGTTGTTAGTTAGTTATTATTTTACATATTTATTTTATATTACATTATATATTTGTGTATCACAAATGAGAAAAAAATGAGAAAACAATTAAATAAAATATATTTAAAAGAAAATATGAAGTACACACACACGCAAACACACACACATACACATTTCTCATTACTGTTATACACAAATATTATATGTGCATGACAGTAATTAGAAATAAATGAAACATATTTCTTATTTATTAATTAAATATATCTTTCTATCTATCTATCTAATGTATGTATATATATATATATATATATATAAATTATTAATTAAATTAATTTCAATTTAAGTGTCATTCATTTATTTATTTTAATATATTATTTTGGGGTGAAAAATGACACTAAGATTGAATACAGGAATAAGGTATTATTATGAGTGGTCAAGAGGGCCATCCAAACCTCTTTTATAATATATTTTTGCTTCAGTTTTTTCCACATGAGGGCAGCAGAAGACAAAACTCCTGAAATCCCGATCGGACTCCTGATCAAACGCACATTTATTTTATTACCCTAGCATGCAATTCCACCACAGCAATGTCACATTCAACAATAACATTTCATAACACTCTGTTTAGAGTGATCCAAAGTGTTTCTGCATTCTTGCTCATGTTTGTTGGGTTACCACTGGACTGAGACGCACCTTGCTCAGTTCAATTAACAATAGCTTTATTGAAGCCCAGGGCTCCTCGTTCACTGTAAGTATGGGATTGGAAATAACACTTGCCTTCAACAAGCCAGGAATCCTTAAATAGAAAGTTATATGCCTAAATATAAGAATAACGACAAGCACCATAATGTTAAAAGACGACAATAATATTACACTTCTTAAAATAGAACCTTTATTATATATAAAAATGCTTTTGATACAAAAATTGTCACAAGTGTGCATTATATGAGGCATTTTTGTACACAAAACAAAGACATTGGTGGTGCACCAAAAAGCTCCTCGGTGTGAGTGGATGGGACGATCCAGACAGATTCAGTCAATCCACTGATCTGCCAAAGTGGTATAAAAATCCAAATAAACTCCATTCAGTCACATTCACAATGAACAGTATGTTACCTTGAACACATATGTTAGCTTGAAACATAACCTGCATCATCTGCTAAACTGCTCTTTGTTGAGTTTTCTACAATGGCTATTTTATTTCATCTAATATTTGCCTTTAAAGACACTGTTTTATGTCTTTTCGCATGGCTGTCTGTAAAAACACAACTAATGTAATCAGTCTGAGTTAAGAGGAAAACTCATTTTGTATCTTCTTCTACATCTATAATTCTACATGCACGTCTAATTTCCGTAAGTGCTCAATTTGGCAAGAAGAAAAAATATTTCAAGATGGTTTTGATCAAACAGACATAAAATGTGTGCTACAAAACCCCAAAACACAAATCTACTCTTTTGAAATAACATTTTAAAGAGGAAAATAATTTGATTCTTCAACTTTACCAAAAATGGGGGGGAAATAAATCTGAATTTCAATTTCAAAACACACTTTTCTAAATTGCATTAAAAAGCAGTTTGTTACCACATTATCATGGTAAGATTAACCACATATCCTTGTTCAAATCATAGCTTAGTTTTACTGTATTATTATTACTATAATTATTATTTTAGTTTTTTACAAAACACCTACAATGAGTTCAGTTCATGAGATGTGATAAAATCCATGTAGTTCACTACAAAGCAGGTGACTTTCTGACCTTTAAAGAGATAGTTCACTAATATGAACGCTTTGTCATCATTTACTCACCCTCATGCTGTCCCAAACCCTTATGACCTTCTTTCTTCTGTAGGACACAAAATGAGACGTTTAGCAGAATGTCAAAGCTGCTCTACAATAGAACTGAATGGTGACCATTGCTGCCTAAGTCAATAGACTTCTTCAGAAGACTTGGAATATAGCGGAAAAGTCTCATATGATGCTTTTTTGACTGGGCCCCCATCCACTTTTATCATGGAAAAGAGCAGCTTGGACATTGTCCTAAATGTCTCCTTTAATGATTTACAGAAAAAATGCAAGATTTTCATTTTTTGTCGAACTGCCCCTTTAAAACAGAAGTCTAAACAAGACAATATCTCCTTCAAAGTAATGGCGTTTCACATGTAGATTCAGATATGACTATACACAACTGAAGAGATTAATAACAATTTTACAATGGTCTATGGTCAGTTCTCATTATAGAAACAAAACATTTTAGCTGGCTGTTTTCATTTGTCATTATTTACAGTAAAAGATGTATGTACAATAGCAGCAAACACACTTTTGGTAAACAGGACAAACCAAACATATGCTTGGAATCGTATCATATTCACATAGAACATAATCAAAACAACACCTTGTGGCCATTACGAAAAAAATTAATTATTTACTTAATTACACATATGTACAACTCCTCCGCAGCGGACGATTTTGGTGTCATTTTGACAATTTGGTTTGCATTTAAACTCCTTTTTAAGTGGTATTATGAAAAAAGAAAGATGATTAAATCATAACCATATTGAAACAATATATGTTCGTATTCTGACATATTGAAGAGCTTGTAACAATATGGGGGGCACTTATTAAAAAAGATCATAATACAATTCACTCGTGCAAGCGCTGTCCTGGCACGACCGCTGTACATTTATTCAGGAAGAAAACCCTTTCCTGTTCCTCCCTGAAGAGCTGAAATGTTTCTTGAACAAAGCGTGTGGAAAATAAAATAAAATCTTTGTTTCTTCTTTTAAAACTATGTACAAAGCGTGGCTGTTTGCCGGGTGTCATGAGGAGTCCGTGCAGGGCGAGGGGGGTGGGGGGCACAGGTGGAAGTAGCTGCGTTCGGTGGAGGGCGAGGGTGGGCAACTCTCCTCCGCTGACATGTACTGGCTGCGTGGGGTGGGGGGTGGAGGGTAGGGGTCAGAGTCTGAATTGAGGTCCATGTAGTACTTGTTGCTTTTCCAGCGGCTGGTGGTGTAGTCGCTGTCACACACGTCTGTGCTGCAGGGGGTGGTGGGGGGCGCGACCCCTCGATTCAAATACGGTCTGTGGAGGGCAAACATTTAGAGATCAGGAACTTGAGCTTGAGATATTTGACCTGTCTACCCATCTGCAACCCTATTAGCTATGCAATTATTCAACTATTCATTCATAAATCAGCATAGATATCTTAACATATTTGAGCTATCTACCTACATTCCCACCTACCAGCATACCTACCCTACCACTCCAAATATTTGAGCTATCTACCCACCTACCAGCGTATCTACCCTATCATTCCAGATATTTGAGCTACCTATACCTACAGAACAACCCATCTACCAAATTACCAGCATATTAATCCTACCACATCAGATATTTGAGCTATCTACCCACCTCTCAGCATATCTACCCGACCATATCTACCTTCCCATCTATCAGCATATCTACCCTACCATACTAGAAATTTGAGCTATCTACCTAACTACAGGGGTTAAAGCAAAAAAAAAAAACATCGTTTGACTGAAAATTTTTCCTCAGCCAAACCCCATTCCACAGCCATACCTGTCACACCCAGTTTTTTTCTTCTTGTAATTAGGAGCGCTTGTCCTCCTAATTTAAAAAAATAAGGAATGTGTCAAGTGACTGTCTTTATGAATGGGTAATCATCAATCACTGACTCACTAGAATTGTTCAAAAATGCACTTTCCTTGCTTTTAGAGATGCGCAGCGGCTCAGCTGTTACTTGATTTGGAACTATTTTCGTTGATGAAATAGAGCAAAATCAGGCAGTACTTGTTTACTGAACTGTTGTATTAAAACAATATCACATTTGCAAACTCCCTTAACAATTATTAAAAGCTGTCACTCTCCTTATCGCGATCTGTAGGCGCACAGAAAATGAGAGCGCGTGAGTGAGTTCTCAAGACTCAAAAGCACTTGCAAATGATACGGTCCGTCATCTGCCATCGCGTTATAAACACGAAACCTGAATGAGTAGAATTGTTATTAATAGCCGCAATCCTGTGCCGAAATTCAAGTTCTGCTCTGTGTTCTCTGCTAATAACCCGCCTGTGAATGATGTGAGCGGCGTCACTATGTTGTCACTGAGAAGCTGCAGCCGTGGCGGGGATGACTTTTGGTGTGCCGGCAGAACAACAACAACAACGTGCTACATGTTTCTTTTCCCTCATTTTTTCCAATTGACGGAAATCCGTCATAGCGACGGAAAACTTTAATCCCTGTAACTATCTACCTAGCTATCAGCATTTCTACCCTACCATACAAGATATTTGAACTATCTACCTAACTATCAGTATATTTAACCAACCATAGTAGATATTTGAGCCATCTACCTACCTTCCCATCTACCAGAATATCTACCCTACCATTCCAGATATTTGATCAATCTATCTATCTATCTATCTATCATATATTTGAGCTATCTACCTGAAAGCACATCAAAATATCTACCAAACCATACCAGATAATTGAACTATCTACCTATCTATCTACCCACCTTCCCACCCATTAACATATCTACCCTACCATTTCAGAAATGAGCTGTCTACCTTCGTATGTACCTATCTACCTACCTATCAGCAAATCTACCCTACCATAACAGATATTTCATCCATCCATCCATCCATCCATCCAGGATCTCTGGATTAAAACACACCTGTAAGACCTGGTTGTCGATGGGCTGTTGGATGAATAAAAGACTTCTGCGTTGTAGAGCGAGCGATCTGTCGCTGGTGATGGAGGAGGGTTGAGCATCTATACACAGAAAAGCAAAAAATAAAAATTCTCAGTTATATGGCATAAACCACAACAAAACAGACAAGATAAAATATATGAAGTTAACTTAAAATACAAAAATCTTTTTTTTCTATATGGAATTAAACAATAACAATAAACTAATGAATAGCACAGTACCTGAGGGTAAAAAGCTCCTTTGGTGCTGGAAGAGCTACTGGATGATGCTCCCGTCACATGGTTCCTGTCGTAGAGAGGTGCCCCACTGCTGCTGCTGCCCATGAGACTCACTGAGCTCATCATGGACTTCCCACAGGAAATACCTGCGACACAGCGAGACAGACTCATCACACACAAAAGACTCATCACAGGCAGAGACATTATTCACCTTAAGAGACTGCAGCAGCTATCAAACAGCAGACCTTTACCTGTAAAAGTACCGTGCTGTGAATTTGTGGGTGCAATGAAGTTGAGGGGCACGTGAGGGGTCCCACTGATGTACTCGTGTGGGAAGCCTCCATTGGGGCCCTTGTAATGGCGACACACGACTCTCTGACACACAAAACACATGCCTCCCATCACAAAGACCGAGAGGATGATGCCGATGACGGGGCCGATGGTGCTGGTGTGACGCGGAATGTCGTTGGGGGGCAAAGGGAAATCTGTGAAGAAGCCAAACAGGGATAAATAAGTATCACAATTCAAGTTATTGCATGCACTTTCAAACACCTCATGCTTTTTTCGGTATGGTAAACGTACCGCAGAAAAGCTCGTCAGATTTGTCTGCGCAGTCTGCGAAGGAGTCACACTGCTGTTTCTTCAGAATACACTGGTTGTTGCCACATCGGAACTGATTAGGCATGCAAATGGCTAATGGGAAAAATGCGAGATGATAGATCAGTGACTGACACAACAATTAGTTTATAAAAATCAAAATGAAGCAGCATAAATTTATGAATGCAACAAGTTGTGGATGTGTATCTGTAACTATACGCTGTCATATGAACACCAGTCAGTGATTTAAGATTAACGTTTTTCAAACGATACACAACACTACAATGGTTTCCAGCTCACTTCAAGTTGCACATAATAAACTGCGATTAATTATTAAATGAAATAAGTGAATCATTTGAGCCAATTCAGTGAGTTGTCTGACTGATTCGGTAAATAATTCAGAATCATTTTTACTGATTCATACGAAAAAACTATTGATTTATTTGCACAAGTTTGTTTTGAGGACAGCAAATTGACTATGTAGTATTTTGTGCCACCCAGTATTTCTCTCTTATTCTCAGTGTTTTGCATACAAGTGCACTCACTTATTTTTTTCCCACATTTTTGTCCTTCCAAGTATTTTTAACTACACGCTAATGTACAAATCTAATAATGCATTATCGGTTCACAGAAAGGAGGAGAAGACAGCATTTCACCACATTTGGAATGAAGAACATTACAAAAAATGGTCAATTACACTTCAGTTGCCTGCCAAAATAATGGCGTAAGAGACTAAAAATGCTGTGTGAAAGTCAAAAAAGTACTGCTCTTTCTGTTGGCAGCAACACATGGGCAAATCATGACTTAATTTGGAGACAGATATTGTAAGTTTATAGCATTTGCACATCCTGTTGAAAAAGAGAGCTGCTTGTCTGGCTTGTCACACTCATAACCTCAAGATCGTGTGAGTTTACAGAATCAGTCACAGGTGGAAATTCTGGTAAATCAGCAGGTTTAAACTGCGTAACAATTGGACGTACTGTCGCAATCCTGTTCATCAGAGCCGTCCGCGCAGTCGGGCTCTCCGTTGCAGCGCAGCTGAGAGTCCACGCATTGGCCTTTGTCGCACTGAAACTGGAGTTCGGAGCAGATGGGACAGTTCATCTCGTCGCTGTGGTCTGCGCACTCTGCAATGCCGTCACAGCGCCACGCCATGGGGATGCAGTCGATCTCGCCAGTACCGCAGGTGAACTGCTCGCTAGAGCAGGTGGGAGGCTCTGATGGGGGTTGTGGGTAAATATGTGATCAGCACACATGCATGAAAACCAATAGGCGCGTTTTTGATTTCATGCCACACATATGTGTGTGTATATATGTACAAATGTACCTCCACAGCAGAGCAGATTTTGAAGCAGCACCAGGTGCATGGGACACGAGCAGCGTGGCGTCCCATCACCCTTAGCAATGCAGATGTGGGAGCAACCTCCGTTGTCGCGGGAACAAGGGTGGGATGCTGTTAGGAAGATTAAAGGACAATTATACTCTTTAATCACAGGAACTCTGAGGCCACATGGTCTTTAACTATGTAAACCGATTTTGACAACATATGATTTTTGCAACTCAAACAAGGTTAAATGCTGGTTTAAAACACTCAACTACCAGTGTAAATTCGTTTAGATGTTTTTGACTAGTCTGGCAATTCATTTAGGTAGTTAACAAAGAAGAAACTGGGCTCTTTTTACAGGTTTCAAGACAAGCAAGCAAAATATTTTGCAAACAAGATTATATATAATGTTAAAATACTGAAATATAATGTGATTAAATACAATTTAGGACATAATATTTTAACTTTAATAATAAACACTTATTTAAAAAAACATTAATATAATATAATCATATATTTATGTTTTTATTAGTGCTGGGCAACGATTAATCGCATCCAAAATAAAAGTTTTTGTGTACATAATATGTGTGTGTGTACTGTGTATATTTATTATGTATACATAAATACACACACACATACATGTATATTTAAGATAAATATGTTATGTTTATATATTAAATATATTTATATATAATATAAATTATATGAATGTAAATATATACATGTAAATACATGAAAATATTTTCAAAATATATACTGTATGCATGTGTCTTTATATATACATAATAAATATACACAGTACACACATACACATTATATAAACAAAATCTTTTATTTTGGATGCGATTAATCATTGCCCAGCACTAATTTTTATACTATAGTAGATCATTATATTATAGTAGTGTAGCAAATGACATAAGATATCCATAAAATAAATGATATATTAAATTCTAATTTAAGTTATAATAATTTAATTTAAATGTCACTTAATTAATATAATATATAAATCATATGTATATTATTGTACTATAGTAGATGATTATATTATATAGTGCAGTAAATGACAGAAGACCTTTCTGTTCTGCAATCCATTAAGCAAATATTATAATAAATTTTAATATAAATAATAATAATTATTATAATAATTGAATTTATATTATATCATATTATTTATTTACATTACATTTAGCAGGCGCTTTTTTCCAAAGCGACTTACAAATGAGGACAACGGAAGCAATCAAAATCAACAAAAGAGCAATGATATGCAAGTGCTATAACAAGTCTCAGTTAGCATTCATTCTCAGTTATATTATATTATATTATATCATCTTATATTATATTAATAGACAGGTAGCTCACAAGGTTTTCGGAACAAAGCTAATGTGTGTTTTTTTTTATTTTTTAAATATAAGAAACAGCTGTGAATTTACCAAACTCCTCTGGCTCCATGTACTCCACCGCATGGATGCCGGTCAGATACTGGAGACGCCCCTGAATGCGGGTCCTCTTCTCTCCGGTCAGCTTATCCACGCATTCGATCATCTGCTGCTGTTTGTCGATCCAGTACAGATGATCACCCAACACAGTCAGACCGACAGGCTGAAGGATGTTGGAGTCCTGGAGAATCATCTGTCTTATGCTAGCATCAAACATCAGAGCTCAGCATCTGGAAAGACTTTGCTTTCTGGCAGCTCACTGGCAATCATAAAGCGATAGAGTGATTTTCTGTGACGAAGGC
Organism: Sinocyclocheilus rhinocerous; assembly: GCF_001515625.1. Classification (NCBI taxonomy): domain Eukaryota; kingdom Metazoa; phylum Chordata; class Actinopteri; order Cypriniformes; family Cyprinidae; genus Sinocyclocheilus; species Sinocyclocheilus rhinocerous. The sequence goes on from NW_015652173.1 coordinate 462,524, forward strand.
ACTTAAATAACCTCAGAAGAATGAACTAAGATACAGTCCATCAAATTCTTCATCAGAGCTTGTCAATGTATATACCAGGTTAAGACAACACAGACTATACTGTTTTGATTAGTTTAGACTAGACGGTATTGATAACATACAGTGCAAGTATAGATAGTGCCTGGCCTGTGCTCTCGGCCAGTATTTGTTTGGTTTCTATCGCTATGTCATTTGACATGTTTAGAAGATCAAATCTCATTGGAGAGGTCAGAAAGTTGTCCTTGTTTCATATGGCGTTCCAGAATACTGCAGAACTGATAGCAATCAATTTGCCCACAGGTGATACAATACAAGACACGGGGAAAAAAAAAAACATTTTGAGCATGAGATTCAGTGACATTTATGGTTACGTGTTGAGGGAAAAAAAACGAATCTTTCTGGCAAATGTGTGACATAAAAATTCATCTTCAAAATAAATGACTAACATTGAGTTGCATGGGAACATTTAGTTTTTCAAGTCTTAAATCATGACGTTTTGGTACAATATTACAAACAACACAATTTTTGTTATTATGACGGCACAAATCTGTTTTACATTACTATTTTTAAAACTCAACTTTAACTCTATAATTGTTATACTGATTATTAGGTATGCACAATATATTGTTATTTTACTATTATTTATATACCATTACAGTATCTATTACTATTTTGAATTAGATTTTTTTATTTATTTCAGTTGTCATTTTAATTTTAGTTTAAGTTTTAATAATTGTGTTATGTGCTTTTGCCATTTTTATTAGGTTTAGTTTTTTCTTTTAATTTTAAAATATTTAGCTTTTTCAATTTTAGTTTTTATTTTACTCAGACAAAATACTACAGATATTTTAATAAAGGCTTTAACATGAGATATGCAAGCAAAAATGTAGTAGTATTTACCAGACAGGTCACTGCTCTCAATCCGTTTCAGGTCTGCATCCACCCAGAACAGTTTGCCCAGCTTGTTGTCCAAAGCCAGTGCAACGGGGCGGATCAAGCCGGTTGTGAACAGGGATTCACGCTCCGTCCCATCCAAAGATGCACCTTCAATTTTAGCTGAACGATCCTGGACAGTAGTGAAATACATGTATCTGTGGAAAAAAAGGGTTTGGAAATTACATACCATTTTCCTAATGGTAAAAATATGCAGTAAAAATGTGACTAAAAATGTGGCTTTAATCGGATTATACAAACATCTTTCAAGATGTTTCAACATTTAATGAAAGTGTTTGTAGTAATTTATGTTATTGCATTGCATAACAAACACATGATCTGTAGGAATGGATAAACATTCATTTGTTGAACAGAGGGAACATCTTTGATGGGGCCATGTTGTTTTGACTGTGTGGGAGAATTGGTGTATGTCTTCACACATCCCAAAAGCCCTTTAGCCCTAATGTTATGTCTAGACTAGTCTGAGATAACTCTCAAAGGTGCGTTTTCTTCTTTGTTTTCAGTTGCTGTCTGGGAAACCCACAATTTGCATCTGTTAGCAATTTTTCTCGGCTTAAAAAAACAGAACGCTGATATTGATATCGTACAGTACAGTGTCTTTAAAAATGAGATAAACTATCACAGCAACAAAGCAAACCACTTGAAAACAGTTAACTCCTTTGGGAAACGTTTGGGGGATCTACTTTATATGTGATGCATTTCCAATGCTAAGATGGGAACAGAAGAAATTAATAAACCCCAAAATTGGTTTGGCTGATGGATCTGAAGACGCCTTCTCTGAGTCAGAGCACTATGGAGTGTTATGTACTCGCTAAACATCTGCCAATGTCTGACTTTAGCGCGGGGAATGTAGCATATTGCGTATTAAATTTCCCACCTGCGATGTTAAACAAATCCTTATGCGAACATCTTTGAAGATGTTTTGATCCCGAACGATCTGAAAAACTAGGTAAAGCAATGCTTCATCAATTTGACGACATTTTGAGGTTGTCGGATTTGACAGCATTTTGGATCCAGATCCAACGACTAGCTTATGCGAACTTTCAGAGAGGGTCAGCCCAATGTCTTGACCAGAACAAATAAGGCACACCTAATGAAATGAGGTTTAAAAAAAAACATTTAAAAAAAAAATTTGAAATGTCAGCACCGATAGCCTTGTGGGGAGCGTGCCGATATACAGCGCTGTTGCGCTATGGGCGTCCCGAGTTCTAATCCAGACTCGAGGACCTTTCCCATTCCAGGTCCTCTCTCTCCCATCTGTCCTAACGTAATAAAAGGCGAAAATGCAAAAAATAAATCTAAAAAAAAAAAAAAAAGATTAGAAATGAAATAAAATAAAAATGTTGCCTTTTTTATGATTTATTTTTGGCATTTTCACCTTTTATTATAATAGGACAGATCATAACTGACAGGAAGCAAAGCGGGAGAGAGAGAGGGGGCGGGATCGGGAAAGGTCTTCGAGTCAGGATTCGCTGTATGTTGGCGCGCTGCCCACAAGGCTATATTTATATTTTTAGTTTTACCAAAAATGACTAAGACTAAAACTGAAATAAAAATAAATGGAAATTAAACAGAAATACAAAAAAAACAAAACTAATTTTTACAAATATATAAAAAAAACTCATAAAATGTGCACATAACTAAATTACTAAAATGTGAACTAAATTAAAATAGCCCATTTAAGATATTAATAAATACTATAAAAATATATAAATAATACTAAAAAACATGCTGATTCTATTTAGCCATCTCATAAACAAAGCAGCATAATCTGGTCAAATTAGGGATAAATGCGAGACTAAATATAGGGATAAATGCAATGAGCTTGTTCTCAGATATGCCAGTTTTTGTGCCATAATTTGCCTGTCCTGCCACTCTTGTGGGAGATGTCCCCTCCACCCCACCCAGACGAGGCTGTGAGGGTGAGACGTAAATAGAAAACCCACTGATGACGGTCACGCTAACAATGGGACACACAATTACAGTGCATGCAGCCAACGCCTGCGTATGGTCGACCCGCGAGCGAGCGCCACAGCATGGGGACCACAGAGGGCCATCTGTTCCACATATTTGGCTATTGGAGAGGCCTGGATGGAATCAAGAGTTTTCCTACAATATGAAAGAAATGGCGAAGCACCCCGTCATTAGAGTATCCAGTTCTGCGCTGTAATTTCAAGTCCGCCGGCCATAAATCAATAAACATTTGATAAGGTGTTGTTATGTTTATGGAAAGGAGCCAAACCACAGCTGAATAATAAAATCTGCCCCCGAGGTTATGGATGAGCAGTTAAATTTAATGCAGGTTGTAATGATAATGACATGCCCTATATTTTATTTGCTAATTAATAATCGTACCCTTTCTCAGCGTTCACCGCGATAGCGCGTGGCTTGTCCACGTCATCCTTTAGGACCTCCCCGATCACATGGCCGTCCATGCGATGGATGTTGATGGTGTTGGTGGTCTCGCAGGTCCAGTAGACGGTGCGACTGTAGGGGTCCAGACTCAAGTCATGAGGCTGCTTTGGGTGGAGGTTGGTTGGGGTCATCACTGTGGACGCCTGGATAATTCAGATGACATCAATTAAATTAGGACTGCTAACATACAATTACATGATATGCTGAGTAATTAATCAATTTAATAAAAAATTCCATATCATATCATATATCATATCATATTAATTTCATGAAAATAATACCAAAAGTGGATCGAAAATGGTTTTAGATAACAAATACTGAAATATTAAAATGATTTATTTAAATAATAATAATTATTAACATAATGATGTCATATATTATAATAGCATTATTAATATTAATAACAATATTTGTTACTATCAATATACTACTACTAATACTACTAAATATTTCTTAAAATATTAAGGTTAATACTTAAAACGGACCCACTTTTTGTTTTATCTTTTAGAATAATAATTATATATATAATTATAAGCTGAATAATGAATCAAATTAATTACAACTTCCATTTCATATAATATATCAATATCATGAAAATCAATCAAAAAGTGCATCAGAAATGGTTTTAAATAACAAATATAGAAATATTAAAACTATTTATTTAAATAATAATAATAAGTATTGTTGTTATTAATATAATAATGTCATATATTATAATAATGTTATTAATGTTAATAACAATATTGGTAATTACCAACATACTACTAAAACTACTACTAATAATAATAATGATAAAAATAATAATAATATACATAATTACAGGATAAGGTGAATAATTATTATTAATAATTAAAAATGATAATAATAATAATAATAATAATAATAATTATTATTATTATTTATATTATAAGTTAAATATTATTATAATTAATAATAATTAACAACAACAATTTTTTTAGTAAACACTGACCCACTTTTTGTATTATCTTAATTTTAGGATAATTATAATAATTTACCGTCAACATAATTACACAATAAGCTGAATGATTAATCGAATGAATCACAAATAATAACATGTTTTTATAATAATAATAATATATTTTTTACTTTAAATAATATATATATTTTAATATATATTTTCTACTTTAAATATATTCAAATAATTAATCAATTAAACAATAAATATAGTGAGTATACTATCATGATCAAGTAACATCAACATTGTTTGACTGAACAGTCACCTGACTGCCGTCATCTTGGGCCCTGCGGATGTTTTGTCGGCCATCCACCCAGTAGACCAGGCGTTCCAGAGGGTCAAAGCTGATGGCGCGCAAGTTCTTCATAACGTGGATAGGTAGAATCATGTCTGGACTCTGTACTCCCAGGACCATTCGACTGATGGAGCTCTTCTGGCTGAAGAGCAGGAAGCTAGAGGGCGCTGTTAAGCAAAACAAGAGGAAGGCGAGAATGAAGGATCCAAACTAAGTTATAGGAGCACAGGCCAACAATGGACATCTCAGAGCCAGCTCCATTCCTCTGATCAGAAGGTGAAGGTCAGCTAAATGCAATCATACGAACTAAACGCAATCAGTCTTTCCCTCCAGGCCATGAAAGAATGAAGAAACAAGAGGGAGTAAAAACACAAGTAGAAACACATTAGCGTTGCCAAGACCTCTGCACTCTTGGCCAAATGCTCTCACTGTGCTCCCTGGCGTGCTTGTTTAATCCAAGTTCTGTAATTTTTAAGCTTATAAGGAATTAAATGCATATGACTGAGTTTTGCATGGCCGGGAGCCATTGTTTTCTAATGCCGTTTCAATCTGCCAACTGCATCTTAAAACCCATGACTCACTTTAATGTCGGTAAAACCCAGTGAACTTCATGGCTGGGAGACCATAGATTACTTTACCCCTGATGGCTGCTAAAATCTCCAAACAGTGCATTTTAATAAGGATTCAGGAATAAGGACAATATTATGGAATAACAACAATAATAATAATAATAATTATTATTATTATTAAGAGTAGCATTAATAGTATAATAAATTATAAACGTGTTTATACAACAGTAGTAATAATAGTAAATATTACATTTATAATATTTATTTTTATATAAATATAAATACATTTATATAATACAAATTACACACACACAAAGCCTGAATATATAGTATATATAATCTCAGTAGTAATAATAGTAATAACAACATTATTATTAGACTACATATAAACACTAATAAATATATTATTATTATAATACATATAAACATTCAACATATAATAATTATTATTAGTAGTAGTATACGTCTGAACATGTTACATAATGATTATAATAAAGTAATAAGTAATAATAAATATTATTGATTTATTATAATAATAATTATTATTCATTACAATTATTTAATAATGTTGTCCTTATCGCTGAACACTGATAATTCAACTGCTGAGATTATCATATTGCAATTATAGCTATAATTAATAATAAATAATATAAATTGTAAATAATTCTAATAATTATTAAAATTATTATTATTATTACTAATAAACTCTGTAAAAATATAGGCAGGGAAAAAAAATCTAAATTACCTGCTCATATCGGCCAGAAGAATATGTAATTATTTATTTATTTACTGCCCTAAAATAATTAGAAGCCAAAGGAGAAAAAATGGTACAAAATGCAGCAACTTTGAACACCTTACATTTCCCTTCTAAACACTCTACGCCAAAACTCACAGCTGCAGTTGCGTCCGTTTGCCTCCAGGGTGTAGTGGGAAGCGCAGCGGCACTGGGCTCCAGAGGGTGATGCTAGGCAGAGGTGGGTGCAGTTGCCGTTGCTCTGCGAACAATCATTGGCGCCGTCTTGTCTGGAGGAGTGGAAAACCAGAATGTCCATGACATACTCCAGGTGCCCTTGCACCACCGTTCGGTTCAAGCCACTGCGTTTGTCCGCCCGCTCGATGCTGCGCAGGTTCCAGTCAGTCCAGTAGATGTAATCGCGATACTGAGTCAAGCCAAAAGGATGAGGAAGATCGTCAGCCACTATCTCTCTCTGCAAACCTGAGGACGATAAACCAAGAACATTGGAGGGTCTAATATCGTATGGTTTAAGAGGCATTTCTGATGATTGTGGGGTTTTTAAAACCTATGATTTGTCACCTTGCATGTTTGTCGACTCAATCATGCAAGTGTCCAGGTCTGTCCAGTAGAGTCGCTGGTCGATGAAGTCAATTGTGAGGCCGTTGGCTCGGCCCACTTTGTCCACCAAAGTCACGATGTTACTGCCGTCCATGTGAGCTCGAGCTATCCTGGGTCGACCTCCCCATTCTGTCCAGTACATGTACCTGCAAACCCAAATAATTTACTTGATTGCGGATCTAACAAAACTAGAATGAACTTCACCCGTCATCACATGGACAAAGACGTGCTAAATTTAGCCAAAATTGCTCATTTTCAACTGCTGTCCCTGGGTAGGGTGATAAACCAAAAAAACACGTTCTATAAATCATAAAGACATTCTTACTAAATATAAAATAAACAAACAATGAATTAATTAGTCATTTCCTATATGGTTCCTAATTTACTTGCATTGATAAATATTTGATAAATAAGAATATAAATAATAATATAAAATTGAGAAAATAGTTATTAATAGATACTGAAGTTACTAATATTTATTTACATGTATACAAAATATTTAAAACTATTTTATTATTAAATTTTTAAATACACTTCTTCATAAAATAGAGTAAATGAATGAATGTTTAATCTAGCTACAGCAAATTAAACTAAAGAAATACATGTACTATTAATTTATTACTAATTTTTATTTGCTATGTAATTAATAAAATATGTATTAATCATACATTAAAACATTTATATATATATATATATATATATATAAAACATTACACATACATGTATGTATCCAATTACCTAGTGCTGACTGGTGTGATTGTGTGTTTGTGCTGCTTGTCTGTATGCTTCTTTCTGCATAGAGCAGATGCTAATTACATACTGTGATAAACATCAGACTGAGACATCATTGGTAAAGTTTTTGAAAGTAGATATTGTTTAGGATATCTCTGTTTGTGAGACTTTTTTTTTTCAGTTGACCACAACATAAATGAAATATATATATAAAACATTTAAATATTATAGTGATATGTATTATTTATAAATAAATCAACATATAACATATACATAAAAATATAATGAATGAATAAATGACAAATGATTGTTTAATACAGACACAGTAAAAATGAAAATGAATAAAATAAATATACAATAAAAATAAAAATAATGTACTATTAATTTATTATTCATTTTATTTGCTATGTAATTAATATAGTTATTATATTATATGAATTACCCATCCATTAATTAATACATATTCAATAAATAAGCATTAATAATATATAAAATTGATAATAAAAATAGTCATATTAGATACTGATGTTACTCATATTTATGTTAATACAAAATATAAAAAAATAATATTTATTGTTTAATTAATAAACTATTTAACAAGTAAAATCAAATGAATGTCTAGCTACAGCAAAATCTTTTTATTTGCAATATAATTAATATAATATTAATTATATTGATTAATCATATTAATAAATAAACATTTAATTAATAATCATTAATAACAAAAACAAATAAAAAGTTTTTTGATACTTATGTTATCATATTTATACATATTTAAAAATAATATTTATACATAATGTTTACAAATAATAATACTAATATGTATTCCTTTATAAATAAATGAATTTGTAAAAAAAAAAAAAAAAAA